>NC_071980.1:2879493-2974374 GCF_026283585.1 Hylaeus volcanicus | reverse complement strand
TTCCTTGCCTGCTTGTATTCTCGGTCGGTGCTTCGTAGGCGCCGCGGATCCCCTATAGTGCGGCAACCGATGTTAGCCTGTTTGTAGTCACGGTTGCTGCATGCTAGCCGTACGTGTGCCCCTGTTGTGCGGCAACCCACAGTTACCCATGTATCGGTTCGGTTGTCTTCTCGTAGGCGTAGATGTACCCCTGTTTGCGACAACCTCTTCTCCCAGCTGTTTTGCCGTTTCGGTTGTTAATCTGTAGTCTACGCGTATTCGATTTCACAACTACTACGTTGAATTAAATAATACTTGAAATGGTGTCTTTAAACTTTAAGACTTAAACTATAAGGCTTAAGAACATTCGAAATGAAAGAGATGTAGACATTTTTCGGACGGTTTCCGATGAAGGAGGATGCTACCCGATGGAGGAGGGCGTAAACGTTCGAGGGTCGCGTATAACGTAAACGCAAAGTATAACACACGACTCCCATAAGTCGTAAAAGGAACCTATAAAATTGCCCACGGCAACGTGGTAGCCGGCAATTTCATATATCTACGTCAATTCCATCTAGTTACGAGACAACGTAGACGAACGCAACGTATTGGTCCACGTTTACGAAAACGGCAACCACGAAGAGGGATTACTTACCTATCGAAACGAAGAGCAGGCTAATGTAATTCTCCCCGGCGCAACGAACCGTGTTATCCATGATCATTCTCTGTTGACGCTCGGGGTGACACTGAAAGTGGAGCTGAGAAACTCTGGACGTAACTCTACCCCACCACTATCAAACTCTGCAATTCATTTAAGGGTGGGGTACTACAGAATTTTTCCGAGCGAGTTTTACCATTTTTTTTTTTTTTATTAAGATACACTTGTGAAAGTAGAGGTTATAATAAAGTTAGTCTTAGAAAATAAAATTAATGGGCACAAAGTTATGAAATGAAATATACAATTTCAAACGTTGATCAAAAGCTATAAAAATATATTGGCAGCCCATAAAAATGTTTATGAAGTTAATGAAATCCTTTATTTAACGCGAAGCTGGGTCAGGAATGTTCGACGTACTCGTTCCACGTAGATTGTAATAAAATTTTCGTTGCTCTTTGGCAATCCCTTTTTATAATCACGCGAGTCGACGGTTTTAAGGTTGGAAATTCATTGATAAAGCGTCGAGGCACCGAAAATGGATGTTTAATTTTTTATCGGATACCAGAGACGAGATATTGCGTTATACGAGCATCGGGTTTATGCAAAGAAAATCCAATAGCCGAACAGTTTATGCGTACTTGCGCGACGCGACCCTCGCGCGGCACCGGAATATTAAAAAACGGGGCTTTTTTATTGGAGCGTTTTATGAACAGCAACGAGGACTGTTTTATCACTTGCACCCGGTTGGAAACCAAGACCGTCGCCCGATACGAAATTTCACTGAAAAATGCGCATGTGATTGCCACCTGGAAATTCCAGCGTGAACGAAAATATTCCATGAATTGTATCAAGGTTACTTCGTTTGGTTTCGCAAGTTTTCATTTGAAAAAAAAAACGAGATGCCTTAATAGACTAATGATTAAGTGAATCGCCATCGGGGAAATTAATTCTTCGTCGAATCGATTGGAAAGTTTCCTTCTTCAAAGCTGGTTCCTGCTTGAGATACTAGATGGCTACTGCATCCACTCGCTGATAATATTTCTCACAGTAGAGAATTTAAAAATATATGCTTAGTATAGATAATCGTGTTTAAAGAATTAAATTGAACGCGCGGCTATAAATCTGTAGCAGGAATAAGGAAGATATCGACGATCATTGAAATATACCAAAAATTTATTTACATAAAAAACATGAATATAATACCTATAATATTTCAACTGCTGCGCATTTATTGTTATTATTTTTTTTTTTTACGTTTTCCACCCGGTATCATACCCAAACAATTGGCGTCGAGATAGGTTCTCCAAAAATGAATGTCGGTATTGTCGCAATTTTAACGTCGCAATAGTCGAACGAAATGAAACAACCATTAAACGGATCTAAACTCTAAACTTTAAACTCTAAACTATACTTAAAAGGAAAATGTAATCGATAAGATGCAAACACGGTATCCAAAGGGTCACGTTCGTTCAACGAAACGCAGTCGGAGTCCCCCGTTCGCAACGCTGGATTCCCTTTTCTTTTTCCGTCTTTCCCGCCGATATATTTTCCTTGCGTTCGAAATCCGAGAGAAAAGAAGAAAACGAAGCTCTCGTTTTTCCGTCGTCGCAAATATAGTACGTTCCTTTTTTCTTTTTTTTTCATATTAATCGAATCAGTCGCGAGTGCGTGTTCCTCGTCGACGATCATTTATTTGTTTAATTCTTCTTTGCACTTCCGTTCGTTATAATATTTACAAAAGACGTACGTACAACACAGGATACATGCTCGATCAGAGAAAGAAACGAAGGTAAAGTACGATACACAACGGATAAACATAATTCTCTCGTGGTCGCGCGGTCAACGACTCTCGATTCGTTACAATCGCCTTCCGTCTCCCTAGACTACCCTCTCTGGCGAACATTGGCGACTTCCGGTCGTTACGAATTTCCCCGGTTGGACTCGATCCCTCTCGCGAGGGAATTCTCGATATTCCGGTCAATCGTGCGATTTTTAGCGATCAGAAATGAGCAAAACGGTTGAAACTAGATGAAACATCGGAATAGCAAATAAAAGATAGAATTTTTGATTCGTTAGTTCTTTTATAACAAATTCTAATCTGACTTGTAAAATGAAACTGTATTTACGTCGAGCAAATAAAAATTATGCATTGGTTATATTGTGTAATCTATTTTGCGAATAAAACTCTGCCCACCTCTGATCCAGTAAAGTCCATTGATCTCTATTTTTGTATAAAAAATTCTCGAGGAATTTCTCCTGTCATTTCCCTCTGTTATTATATAGCTTCATAAAATGTGGATTTCGAGAGATAATTTTAGTATGCAAGAGTAATCGATGTTGCAGCTATTTGTATTTAAAATGATTCATCGAAAAATTCTAGAAGTGTCTTCGCAAGAGATTACATTACGAAATACTAAACATTATCTGTATAAATACTTAAGTAGAATTAGTGACACATTACCTCAGGTTGAGAAGAGAATTACCGTAGCAATGATATTGTAGTTTAAAAATGAAGAACAGGACGACTGTTTGTATAACTTTTCTTTATTATCTTCCTGTGCTCTATTCCGCCTCGGTCGTGGCCACATTTTATGAAACAAACACGTCTTCTAGATTTTCGAATTCGTAGCTGCTGGTGTTGGGAATCCAGAACACAACTCCTTTCAAGTTATTACCCAAAATTATGTCACTTTATGTTACTAAAAATTTACAGATTAAAAGTCACAGGACAAAAGTAGATATTAACATAGTGTCGAAAGAGGCCTTAAAATTTGAATAAAAACATCGAAGAGTCAGCCCTCTGTAACCCAACTAGTTAGCTGAAGATTTTATTCGTTATAACTTTCGTTATTTCCAAGAAGCTTCGTCGCGTATAATTTTCGCATCTATACGCCCCTTTTTCATTAATTCAGCGTATCTCCTACGGTTTCGAAAATGATAATTATACGACGGAACTCGAAATAAATAAAACAAACTTACAAATAATACAAACGGTTAAAATGTCGTCCAACGCGACTGAGTTACAAAGGGTTGAGGGCAGAAAATTCCTCTCTGTGGGTGTTCTGTTGAAACGCGCGTATCGACCTATTTTCAATTACTCTTTTCGTTCGTAAACAACACAGTGTCGAGAGTAAACATTTCCTCCCATTACATAAACGCCGTATTTAGAACTGAACATCGACCTGTACTCTATTACTCTTTTAATTCTGGAACAGAGCATTAAATGTTAAAAATTCCTCTGTCGATGTTTGGTTAGAACTGTACGTTGATCCATTCTCTGGTACATCTATCATTCTCAAGCAATACAGTGTTGGGAATCAAAAGTTCCCACTCCATCTCTCTCTCTCTCTCTCTCGGTTCACGTTGAACTAGAACCGAACGTGAATCTCTTTTTCGTCACCCAAAGAGTGTTACAGGTTAAAAAATCCTTTCCATTAGGATGCATATCCACCGACTTTCTACTACCCCTTTCATCCGTCAACGTAATAGCAAAAAGATGAATTAACATTTCCTCTCCTACTGATGTCGAGTTAAAACTGAACATTGGACCCATTTCTCTACTACTCTTTCCGCGGAGCAAGGATAAAAATAAATCCCTTTCGTTGACGTTCCAACAGGAACCACTCTTTCATCTCGAACATCCATGGTAAAGTATCAGTTTGGCACTATCAGGTCCAGGAAGTTGGCGTGACAGAAAACCTAGTCTAAATCAATAATCTCATGCCATTAGAGGCTGTTTTCTACCTTACTTTCAACAAATAAAAATAACAACTGAATTATTATCAAAGAAAAAAAAAACAAAAATCTCATTAAAATATATTCAAAAAAGGTTACGAACCCAAATTTCATTTCGACCCAATTATTCCTTCCCATAAAAAAAAAAAGGTTTCGCGATTTTCAGCCTGAAGTACCAAACTGTCCTCTTAAGAAACTCTCCATAATGGCGGCAGTGTGACTTCGAATCGACCATCTCTAGCGAGGAAAAGCCTGCCAGGACTGAGGTCAAGATTCCGTAAGTTTAATCCCTCGAAAAAAAAACGTATATATATATATATATACGTTAGCAATATTCATTTACCGTTACTATTATTGGTTTAGTTTGATTGGACCGCGAGCAAACAATTACGAGTTACAGTTAAATCGGCATCGGCCGTGTTAGCGTCGATTGATCGTCGTATAACGCGTGGGTGGCTCCGCCGCAGGGGTCTCGCGTGTCCTCGTGTGAGAAGATTAGAGAAGTGACGCCAAGAGAGGCGTTGGATACGCTTAGAATAGTCTCCCCTCGAACGTTTAGCTTTTATCAAAATTGGGTAGTAGAAAATATCGCATCTCGGGTCCCCTGGTTATTCTTAACGTTGTAAAAACCACTGGACTCCACGAGACTCCTCTCGAAACGCGACGGAGAGGTTTTTCGGGGGTTCGATGTCCTCGATGGAGCACGACGGACGAGGATCCTGTCCACGTCGAAGGCTCGAAGACACGAACGCGCGAGGACTCAGTAGAAATTCGTGGATACAAAACGGTTAGATCGTTAGCGGCGGGCAAAACGTTTCAGGCCCTCGGTCGTTGCTGAAAATTCCATTGGCGAACACACACACACATACACACACCGTCACAAGTGTAAATGGCAGCGCAGAATCCCGTTCCTCGTTTGGAGGAACGATACGATCACCTTTTGCATCGATATTTCTGGTGTACAAAAAAACTGATACGGTGGAACGTGTGACGTTACCTCGACGATGTATAAAATTAGCGGATCATCCTCGTTCGGTCGACGGCGTCGCAGACTTACAAGTGAAATGCACCGAGTCACCGTGTTAGGGCGATTGGACGCCTAGGGTCACCTGTTCCGTTTGTAAAATCGTTATAAATTCAAGCATATATTTACATTCGAGCGAGCGGAAGTGATCGAGCCGAGAATCGTTTCGCGCTCGAATATTGAAACGTTGGTCGTCGATAGTCTCTGGACTCGGTGCGGGTCAATTGTAGCGTCCGCGATCGACAATCCTACATCTATCGACGATCCTCGAGGTCTTCTGCTGTCGACTCTATCGATGATCTAACGGAAAGCCAGCGAAACGGGAACGGAAAGATGATGAAAATGGCATTTAGAACGAGATCTCAAGTTCCAGCGTGAAACGTTAGGAGAAGCAATGATCGCGTAAAGATTCCGAATGTCTCGAAGAGCTTATAGAACCGCGCCAGGGCGTTCGCTCGAGGTCCATCGTATAGATTTAAGCGTTATCGCGTCCATATCGCAGTGGCTAGTTCGAATTGCGCGTTATCGTCTAAACATACAGCATCAAAGTCGATATATTGATATAAACGCTCATACGTGTTTCATTTATATACATGCACACCTATGTAACGAGGATTTAAAAAACAGAAACGCGTCGTCGTGTCCCGTGAACAAGCGTTCCTCTCGTTCTCCGTCTCGCGTGATTAATGAATCACGAAGTGTTCTTTACAAAATCGTTCATCACCTGTCTTGATCTCTCGTTATTTCCCGCTCGTCTGTTTCCTAAACAGTGGAAAACACGCGAAAACGTCCTTCCGCCCCGTTTGACTCGGACACATCAGAGATACAGCCCGCCAGAGATCGCAAACGCCATTCCACTTTACGATTACCCGAAAAGTCGCTGCCGTGGTCCATGGCGAGCCTAACTTACACACAGTCTCACGTGTTTTAAATTCGATATCGTTGCGTCCTCCTCGAACGTCCCGTGATCACGGGAAACAAAAGTGGGAACTTAAGACTTATATATCACATCCTCAATATGTGCGGCAGTGTTTCCCTTACGTTCTAGTTGAACGGCCGTCGATACGTCGGCGCTGAGATTGATGTTTCGACATCGGACTCGATAACCTAAAGCTCCATCTCGCTAAAAAAAATTCCCTATTCGACGACCAATCCTCGCGACAATCGTACGATGGTTCATTGGCAGTATCCGATCAGACTTTCATCTTCGAAATCCTAAATTTACATCGATTATCCTATTAACGGGGCTGGTTGTTCGGGTAGATAAAAAGGATTTCCAGCCAAGCTGATTTGGCCATGCAAACTCTGACGTGCACGCAAAGCCGAATGGTTTGTCTTCAAGGATAATCGTCGGATCCCCTTCTCTCTTCCCTGGACGTTCCCCTCTCCTCATCGAACGGCGGCGCACAGCGACGCGGAGGACGATCTACGCGTGGACTCGATACCAGGACCTCGAAACGGTGACCAAATCACAGAACAAAGCGAATTCCTCTCTTTTTCTCTCTTTCTCACCCTTTCTCTTAGTCCTTCCACCAGCTGCACAGACAGCAATACCATCTCCTTTCGGGATGGGGCTGAATTATCTGCTATTGTCAGTGCATCGCTCTGGTGGTGGTCAGATGCGTGGTCTCTGCCCTCTTCGGAGGCGGTGGCGGTGGTCTTCGTTTGCTGGCGATGGCGTTTACTATATTGATACTGCGATTCTCGTCGGCGAATCTGACAGTGGATTGCCTGGCGGGACTGGAGGCGTATTCCACGGGCGCGTGAGGATCCGTCGCGTACACGTTCTCGTAGAGATTGTCGGCTCCGTAGTGCTCTTGGACCCAATTCGACACGTTCGTTTCTCTGTAATCCGCTACGGCTGGAGGTGGATCGCGAAAACCGAGAACCTCGTGGGGAGTGGTCGTCGAGTCTAGTTTGCATTTCTGTGCCACCTGCCACTTTTTCCTCATCACTCGCTGCAGATCCTTGAGGAAATCACCAGGGGGTGCCTGATCGGAGGCGGCGAGCTTTTTCGGTGATGTGAGCCTCGTGCTATCGGATCTCCTCGGTGGCATCGGTTTCCTCTGAGGCAGGGCAGGACTACCTGGCTCCTGTTGCGGGGGAAGATTGAACGTGATCTTCTTGCCGGTGCCAGTCTTGGATTTGGGCGACGTAGGCGGTTCCTGGATGGTCACCCTGCGCTGGGGCTGTGGACTTGAGGCAGCTTTCAACTCCGCCAGGTAGGGAGGAGCAGCGTAATGGCTCGAGGTTTGCTTCATGGCGCTACGTCGTACCGTGTCCATGTTCGGGTTCGGCCTGATCGGCTGAATCGTGTTGTGTTGGTGCACGGTCTGGTGGCTTCCGTATACAGGTTCGCCTTTAGAGTTCTGTCTGGTGAGACTCTGGGAAGTGGTGTGCTGTTGTTGGGATCCGTAAGCTGGCGGAGGAATGAATGGCGGAGGAGAAGCGAAGCCTGGCGAACTGGGAGCGTAGGTTGGCGTGCTCGCGTTGGAACCTGGATAAGAACTGTGGGGAGAGGACACCGAGTTCGCGGTGTTGTTCGCGTGGTGAGCGTTTTGCACGTTGGCGTTGTAATTCTGGTTGTTCTGAATCGTCGAATTGTTTTGCAGCGAGTTACTCGAGTACATCTGCTGATTAGCCGGCTGTCTCGATGGGGTATGGGTAGGTGTGTTCTCGGGGGTTATGGAGTTCGTGGGCGTAGACTGTTTCGGCCTTGCGCGACGAATCGTTCCTGTTTCGCCTACTAGGGGACTGGGAGGTGGCGGGAGTGATGCTAAGCTCAACGACGATCCGGAAAGCTCCGGAGTGTTGCACACTGGGATCTCACCAGGTGCTGGAGGAGGTGGCAGTGAATCCAGAGAGAGGTTCGATCGGAACATCTCTGGTGGGGGAGGAGGAAGCGGCTCGCTATCGGATTCTGCCTCTTCGGCAACTCTTGACGGTGACGGTGGCGGCGGTAACGACGTAATCGAATCCATCTGTAAGACATAATTGAGTTAATGGCTATCCTCGGAGGTAAGACAAAACATATAAAACTCAGAGGTATATTCCTTAACCTCTCCCTGAAGAAATGATCATGACTGGTACTCACCATACATGTCGGTATGGGGCTCGTTGGCGTCTTCGACTCCTGAGGCTCTGTTCTGTTATACCCCATAGGACTTGCCCTTTCTCTAACTGGTGTACCCGGAGGCACAGGGCTAACCGGAGTCGCATTCCCTGATCGATGATGTCTTTTCAGTGTTCCAGAACCGTCCGAGTCGGTGCCACTCCGTCTTCGACTGTGCCTTCTGGTCAACGTGCCCGATCCGGAACTTGTAGGACTGGGGCAGTCTGGCTCGTCTCGAACAGTCTCGCCCACCTCCTTCAACTGTCTGGTGATGGATGTAAGGGGGAGTTTTGGGTTCATCGAGGGTTTTCTCTTTATCGTTCCCGTTGGAAATTCGCCACACTCGAAAGCCACCTGCGATACAATAATTTAACAAATGTAATAAAGTACTTGCAGATCTTGCAGAAATGCCGATACATTTATTTAATACTAGAAACAATTATCCTACAAACTTGGACAAGTACCTCGCAACTACTGGGTGCTCCGTCCGACAGACACCCACTCGAACTCGAGCTGCTGGCTCTGCTCAGCCTTCCATCGTTATTGTAACTCTGCCGTTGCTCCGGATTGTAGCTCTGTCTCTGACTGTCGTACTGCCTAGCGTTAGCAGTTTCCACGTTGTGTCTCGAATTCTCCGCGAACTGTCGTGCATTGTCATTGCTCGTGTTATAGTGAGCTTGACTTTGAGGCGGGACGGCGATCGAGCTAACGGAACAGGATCTGGCGTGCGCCAGCATGTCGAGATCCTCCTGTGCCAGTTCGTCGACGAGGGTTCTGTAATTCTCCATCAGCTGTCTGCCATACTTGGCTATCCTGATTCCAACCATCCATCGTTCCAAGGACGCGTTGTCCTCCGCGCAGAGAAACTTTATGTACTTGGTGGATTTCGGTTGCTGCAGTCTGGGGTGCTTCACGGCGAAGCAGAAATCCGTGGGCGCTTTGTACTTCTTCTTCCAGCCGACTCCGTAGTAGATTTGGTTCACGTCGAAGGTCGCCAGACAGACCAGGTCACGCGCGGTGCGGGCCTTTTCTTTTGGCCAATAGTAGAGTCCGGATGCTCGTAGGATGAAGTGGTACCTTTTCCAACCCTTCTTGCCGTCCGACTTCAAGTACAGTGGTCCCTCGACCTAGGAATCACACCATAGTTGGAAAAACTATCGAGCTAGAAGGTAAGTTACGACGGAAATTCGATTTTAGGTGGTATCTCGACGTCAGGGACTAGTTACCTCGGGCACACCGACGTTACTGCTGGAGAAGAATTCCTCCAGGAGTATATTACGCGAATGATCATCGTATTCACCGCTAGACCTATCGGACGGGCCCAGAAGGTACCTCTCCGGGGTGAAAAACAGCTGTGTTTTGTCGGGCCTCTCGACGAAGAGCAGTTTGTTCTTCGAGTCCCTCGTCCATAATAAGAGATTCTCCACCAGCAGCTCGTGATCCTCGTATACCCTTTCTGTAAATAAAAATCACGAGTTAGAGGTGTTCGTAACGTTCGAATCGATGAAGAGTCGATGAGACGAGGAGCTTACCCATGAAGAGATCGGGCAGATGCTCGACGACTGCCCACTTGGGATCCATTGGCACGTGGTTCTTGTCGGCGAGGAGCCTACTCACGTGGGCCACGCTCATTCCCTCGTCCACGAGTAAACTTTTCCCGCTACCGTCCAATGTGAAGGCTTTGATGAAGAGCTTCTGAACGCTTGCCTCGCGCATTTTCTCCAGCGCCAATCGGATCTTCTCCGCCTTGACTCTGCTCGCAGCGTCTTTCAGGGGAAAATCAAATTATATAAAATATAGATATAATCGAACCGAACCGGAAATGTTTGGAAAATTACGGATCACGTTGGATAGGATAAACTCACCCATGAGTTGGTGAGATTGTTGCTGTGTGGCTGTGTGCATGGCGGTCTGGGGTGGTTTGTGCCCAGAGCCGCTGCTGCTCGCGGAACTCTCGCTGGACAACATCGACACCGTGTCCGAAAATGCGCTATCATTGTCAGGACTATCGGTGCGCATAGCTGAAACGAATATCCATCGCACGCGTTAAAGAAAGTCAGAGATACAACGTAGGCGTTTCTCTCAACCGAGTTTGATAAGCGTTCCGCGGAGCTAACGTCGATAGCAAAATAGATACCGATAGAAAAAAACCAGTTAAATTAGTATCTTACATCGTTCGATTATGCGGGCAACTAGAATCAAACGGTGTGCTTATAAAAATTGAACGAGTCGAGCGTAACACTGCAATGATGCAATCCATGGAATTGCGAGTTGTGCGTTGAAATTAATTTCAGGGAATCGGTATGCTCGAATCTCTGGTAAGCAGCTTTGTTACGATCGATTCGTGTATCTAGAGAATTAAAAGTTAAGCAAAAGGCCCCAATCTATCGAATCGCGACCGGAGGAGTTTGGACTTGGCTGATTTAATCTTAGTTCTCGCGATAGGCGTTTGGACTTGTGAACTCGCGATATTAAAGATATATCGGATGTTGTTATAAAATTGAGCGATTGTGTTCATATCTAACGGTATTGTGCTAAGTTTTAAAAAATACAGCAATTATAGACGATTAGCTCGTACAAAAGATGTTCTGCTCAAATCGGATGTTATTGTAAATTACAATTATTCCCAGTGTCTAGTATCGCGAGTTAATAATAACTGATAGCATTGTGCTGAAATATTCAAGATTGGAAACACACGAAGTGGCAATCTTGATAGGGCATCTTATCGACAGTTTGAAAGGTGAACGTTTGAACATCTGTTCTGGTAAGATGTGATTATTCGGATTACTGCTTATGTAATTCTAATACCGAGCAATCTTATGCAACATTGTACTCGCCCAGTGTTATGGACAGGTCTCTTTCAGTAGAATAAATTTATATAAATTTTTCAAAGATAAGTAATCCATGCTTCTCAAACCTTTTTTTTTAAACTACTCATTGTTTCGCTCTCCTTTTCCTACGGCCAAGCGAAGACGTTAAACGAAAATAAAATAAAGAAATCACCTCCTTCGTTCTTGCCGATATCGGTATTGTCGCCAGCTGTGATCCTGGTGCTGTTCGGTCGGCCCTGTCTCTGAGAATCCGGAGCTGGCGTGGCGGCGATGTCGCCGTCACAGCGACGCTCCAGGGCGCACAGCTCGCCGAGGATGGCGTCGAGATCGACATCTTGGGAATCTGCAACGATATCGACAAACCTGTTAGCAAAGGAAAGGTGAAAATACTCTAATTAAATTACAGAATAAGACACCGGGTGATAATTTAATGTGAACATAAAATATTGTCCATGTACTACTTATTAATAAAATAAAAGAAACTTTCGGGACAACCTAATACAACGAACTGAACACACACACAAGATTGCAAGGAGTTCACTGCTCAGATATAATCGCGAGATCGAGCCAGCGAATGATTGGTCGGTTCGCGTGGACAAACGAATCGTAGTATCAATTAAAGTCGTCCGTTTCTTGGTGACTCAAGGACTTTCGCTGAATTGCACGAGGTCAGGTACACGAGCCGCGATCCGAGGCCTTGTTTTACGTTCGAGGAACAGGCGATCGGCTGGCGCGCGGTTACCAGATGACCGTACAATCGTACGAGCAATTAGCGCGAAACTGGTTTCAACGACGGATCGTTCATAATTCGCGTCGACCATTACCAGTTTCCAGCGACCGTAATCTTCGACCGCGGTCCCTCCTTCGATCCTCTGAAAACCGACGAGAACGTTGGACCGACGCGTGCCTCGCTTTTACTCTCGACAGTATGCATTCGGAGACAGATTCTCCCGATACGCACTCGGTTTGCTTCTGAGAAACCTAATTGCTTCAATTGCTCAAAGGAGGACTGCGATCTTCGGAGGAAATGATAGTGATCAGGACGTAGTCTCAGCGTCATGCATTATTCTACGACTCTCCGTAGGTCAATTATATAAGCTTTACAAAAGATAAGCTAATAGTGAATTTCATTGGATTCCATTGGCGCCATTATGTCAATTTTATTTCTTTTGTAATTAGATAAGAACTCTGTCAATCCGCGGGTTTAGCTAACAATAATTACGCGTCGTCGTTGGTTTCGCGCTTTCTTTTATTCGACCGGTTTCAGGCGTTGCAAAAATCTTCCAGGAAGCGTCGCATACGAAATCGAAAGGTACAAGAACTCGACGATCTGAACACGGTTCTCCGCGTGTGCCTAGACTGCGCAGTGTAATAATTATCCTGGATCGTTACCCACACGTGATAATACCAACTTCGTTACGATAATTAACGATATTAGCTCGTACACGATGAGGAACAGACGATTCCTTGGTGCTGGCGATATTATTTAAGTGGATTGCACAACTGTATTATGGTGTGTATATATATATACATATATACACTCCATGGACCAATTATAGTACAGGAAACTGCGATAAAACCTGGATAAAATGAAAGTAATTTAGTTCCTTCCACTGTTGATATTCGTCTAAAATAATATTAAACGAAGAAGACAATTTATTATTATTTTTATTTTTTATATTACAAAAGGGAATTTTTAAGAACAACATATATTCTTTCATCGCATTTCTTAGATTTCTTAGAAATTCTCTAGCATCCCAGGTACCAATTTTCCTTTACTAATTCATTACTGTCGTCATCGTTATTTTCCTACTAAGAGAGCTAGAGATTCGCCCTCTTTTCATAACACGAATCGTAATTACCAGACGCCGATTAAAAAATGAGATTCCTGGGATTCGCGCGAAGGCGTTGAGACATTCCGTCACAAGAGTGCAACTAAGGGCACGCGTGTAGGCTCTCAATCCGGAGTTCTTTACACTCCGCTCTAGTGTACGCATAATTCGCTCTAGATACGCCTAAACAAGTCGTACATTCGCGTATAAGCACGAACGAGTACGGCTAATCCGAGGTGATCAATTACTTGCGAATTAGTGTCAAGATCGTGTTCAATTTGGAACGTGGAACCTCGTGCGAGCGAATCGAGTAAATAAATACCGCGATGGGGCTTATATAAGACCAAGCGAACAAAAAATGAACGATCTAGTGTTACGATAAGAGCATAAGCCTGTATCAACAATTTTTTAATTCATTCCCAAATTTTTCCATGTGATTATGTTCGTGTTGATAGTGGCTTAAAAAGTTCCCGTCAATGGATTCTAATTTTGTATTCGTTATTTGGAACTCGCCAATTTTCCATAAGTTCCATTTTCTAAATAAACCAGCCATCGATTTCCTACGAACTCCCAGACCTCTCTGTAACTAATTTTCCGCGAATCAGTTGCTCGCGTCATGCCAGATTTCGCTTTTCTTCCGGATCAAAGAGCGTTTCTCTCGCGGCGCATCGGAGTTCATAGACGCCACCAACGATAGCTGAACGAATGACGAAGTCGACGCGGAATGCGACGGTATCTCGCACGGAATTGTCCGACTGCACGTCGCGACTGCACGCGAATCTCCTCGCGAACGACAGAGGAGGAAACCCAAGAAACTCGAGCAAACTTTATCAATCGGATTCTCGTTCGCGGCTCGTGTCGAATTTCCAGCCTCGCTGACGCAGAATTTTCCGGTGGGAAAATGATACGAGGCGCTTCGCGACGAGCACGAAACGCGTAGGGACACGTACGATAACAATGGGAGCGGAAGTTCCTCGAAACGAATTTATGCACGGCATGGAAACTCGCTGGAAAACGACGCTGCGCCTCTTGCGTTATCTATGATAATGCCTCGCTAGTTTCTTGGAGCTTAAAACTCGACGCGAAATTTCAAGCGAGCTTGAATAAATTAACCGTGGATTCTTTGTTTCGTTTGCTCTTTGAGATAGAGTTGCAGGTGAAAATGAAATATTTTATAAAAATAAATATTCCCTTTAGAAATGTAAGGTAAATTTTGAAAATTAAAAGGCAAATTAGTAACCTCGAGTAATCGAGCTTGCTACATCTGTTTCCAAACACTCGTAACACGGTATAGTCGTCTTCACGGTACGATAGTGTGCTACGGCGCAATTGGATAAGGATCAGCGGATAAGAATCAGCTATGGTATAAGGCAATCAGTCGCAAAATGGAGAGCACCTGCTCCGAAATACTCCAAAATAAGCGAGACACAGCTGGTCCACGAAAAAACTAAGATGCTTAAATAATAATGGCTTGAATACGACCGTTTCAAAAATTTTCAAAATTATAAAAAGAATTCTACATCTGTTCGTGCTACTCAACCAAGTCTCCTAGAAATGCCTTCCCAATGACTTCACCGACCGACCATTGACTCCACTGACTCGAAAACCTTCCCTAATTACCTCTTCGCTCGTAAGAACGCAAATAATCGTTCATTTACGCGTTGTCGTGCATTCCTCTAACAACAAGTGCTTCGCTCTAAACGAAAACGAAACCGTGACGGTTTCGAGCACGCGTGCGTGCACTTTCCACGTACGATGCGGTTAAATAAAGCCAGAGAAGGTCGGGACTCGCGAATACACCGTGAGTTACCGTTAGTCGTTTCATGATACCCGATGATGAGACGCCACGAGAAAACCGTCCAATTTGTATTCCCAGAAGGATTCACTGCTGACACAGAGGCACGTGAGCCAGTGTTTCGAGTCGCGTTAATGCCCAACCACGTCCGCTGGTGGCGACGATCGTTTTCGACGATACGACACGTTTTCCTTGTCCAGCCGCGCGTGGGAGAGCGTGCCCTGCGAGGAAACTATAAAATTTTTAGGGAGCCCGCGGTCGAGGCTGTATAGCGTCGGCCACGCACGACACAGTTCGTGATTGTTCCTACGTTCAATGTTCCTCGATGACCCTACCTGTCGGGAGGAGCTACACACTATTTTTCGTACCCGGGAAACGTACGTATTCGTTTTAGGGTTACGACGTTACGAAATTGACGTTCCTAGCTGAGATATACGGATATATTGAGATTAACGTACAAGTGAAAATTGAGGATGTTGAGATACCTTTCCCCTACACTTTTTTTACACCTCGCGAAAGATCATCCCAAACATCGAGTTTCCAATCTACGCCAAACCTCGGAGTGCTTGTGGAACAATCCAAAGAAAGGTGCACGTTGCAATGCTAAGTTCTCGTTCCAAGAATAAACTCCCCTTCGTTCCTTGCACATTCGAGAAGCGAGTCTCGATCCGCACCGGAATCCTCCAATTTAGCAGAAAAAGCAGTAAAACAAAACCATTGGACTCTGCCATTAAGCCTCGGTATCCTGACTAAGCGGAAACTCGATGCAACAATTCCTTCGTTCCCAACAGGATAATCGCGCCGCGATAACTCGCCTCGATGAAAGCCGAGTCTCGCTAATGCCAGCGATGCGTTGAAAATTATGCACCGACGAAACGAGCCCCGTTCCGTTGCGAACGACAAAAAAGAAAAAAGAATGAAAGATTGGAAGATGGAAAAAATAGCGAAAGAACAAAACGCGTCTTATCGCGACGAAAGCGATCCGAAGAGAGTAGAATTCGTTCTCCTGGCAGAACAACGCCGAGAAGGCCGCTTTCTATCTGCTTTCTCGCGGCTATCGTACGGCGGACGCGTGGACGGTATGACTTAACAACTCCTCCGCGATTCATCTCGTGTAACAATCGTTGATTCAGCGCTTCTTTAACCCGGTATATCGCGGCTTTTACTCCCGTGGAATATATTAACCGAATCAGGAAGAAGGAAACTCTTCATTGGTCTTTAGCAGAGGCGGATCGACCATCAAACTAACCAGCTATGGATTTAACTACTATTTAGAATCTTGGAAGAAATTTTTTGGCATCGAAGGAGACCGTGGGTCGGATAAATAGTCTTCTAATCTTATTTAAGACGTAATATCTGCGAGCTCTTGTAAATTAATACGATATTTTCAGCCACGAGCGGTCACTTATTCTATTTACTTTCTTTGGAAAGTATACTCATCGATTCGTAGAATTTATCGAGGAGAACCTACTACGAAGAACATGGAAAACGTTGGATAGATTAGGATTCTCCGATGAGATATACTAAAAAACATGAGCTGCGGTCAGTATTACAAGGAATGCCACGAATAGATTTCGCTTTTACTTCGAAAGATTGCGGTTTCTGAATCAAACAGGCAGAGATATCGTTAGGCACATTCAGGATTTTTTCTAGCGAAGATAACAAGAATGTTCTGACTGTTTTGAAGCTATTTTCTACGTCGTACTTATGCAAATTAGGATTCTAGATCTTTGTTAATGTTAAATATGAAAAAAAAGAACAATTCCCACGCATTAACTAGATAAGAGATAGGTATCTGCCCGTGAACAATTATTTTTATATCAACGACACAATACGACTGTTTATTAAATAGGCTCCGAAAGACCAGGTCGAATCGTTTAACAAACAGAATTATACACACAGATGCTCGGACTGTGCGATCACTCATGATCAACAACTGTGCCAGGCTTTTTTCTCCGAACCGCGAGCTTAAAAAGGTTAAGAACCACTGCGCTAATTGGTCGCGACGGAGTCGACGTACCTTTCGCGGTCACATAACCAAGTATGCTCTCGTTGCTACCGAAACATCCTAACATCCTCGAATCCCATGGCAGCGACGTCGATCTCCGCCAATCGGTTTCGCCGCGGTTTCTGATCGGCATTCCTCGATCAGACCATCTCAGCGACGAATGGAAGATTCTTGATCGCTTATCCACGCGGACGCAAACACTGTGACTTTCCTCAACTGTCAACACAAACTCGCGGTAACATCTGCTTGCCAACAGCACTTCGTCTACTCCATTACAGAGGTGGGGAGCCTTTTGGCAAGGGAAGCCAGCGTGTCAATGAATTTTCAATGATTATGAGTAAACGATTTAAATAGCGTTTGCTGTGATTTATTTATTTTTTTTTTTTTTAGCAATGAGGTGATTTATTTATAAACACCATGGTTAAGCTTACGCAGAAGGCTCTTTAGAAAATGAGTAGATATCGAGGACACGAGTTAAGATTTAAGATTGGTATTTAAAATTTATTTAAAATTCATAAACGGACCAGCTACTACTTCGTAAACGAATGACAATAACAAAGTTACAATTTCTCAGCGAAAACCACGAGAATGTCACAGGTTCCCCACCTTTGAAAAAACTCACCAAAGAACTCGTCGAAGCGCGTAAACTCGGAGCACGCGTGAACAGAGCACAGAAATCGGAAGTTGGACTGTGCAACTTATTTCGTCGTCGAAGCCGCCGAGAAATCAGGTTTCGCCGATCGATGCGACGCGAATGATCGTTGAGGACGATCTGAGTAAACGCGACTCGCGACGCGAACGCATGGTGTTTACAGCGCGTACGGCGGCGTTCGACTAAAGGCCTCGAGCCTTAAGGTGAACACACTTGCCTCTTGCCTCGAGAGTTTTCCACGCGGACGCGTTCCACGCTTGCGTGTAGGTGTTCCCGCACCGTATACCACTCGTGTGCCTCCGCCTCGGTGCAAAGAGGGTTGGACGTGCACGGGGAATTACGCCAGGCGTCCATTAGACCGCTATTAACGTTAAAAATTATTCTCCCGGGATCGTCGACTCGTTGAAACGGCTGCGTTATTTTAGCAATACGGCTAAATCCATATCCCGATTAACGAAAGTAACCGCGATGTCTACGAATCAATTACAAGGCAGGATTCTATCAAAAAAATTCTATGGCATCGATGCTCTGTACTATAAAGTCGATGCGCCAAATTTCGTGATTTTTTTTCAGATGGACTATAGACAAATTTTAAATATTAAGTCCTTAATATCAAAAGAGAATAAAAATATTGTGTACCTTGATTTACTAAAATCGGATTTCAGAATATTATTAAAAAAAGAATGGAACCACTGAACGATTTAGACAGGCTGTTACAGCTGTGACAGGGTTGACCAGAGACGGTGGAGCCGCGTTTACACCCTCTTGCGTTTCCATCGGAGCGCGTGAACGGAAGAGAGTTCACGGACCCAGCAGAAGATTCGTATTGATTGAAGTGTGGGCGCCGACGGCGATTTGATAAATTACAATCGACGCCGTTCAACGCCTCGTGGATCGTTCTCCCCGGGTTTACAACTAATTCGCGTTGCGATTCGTGTCGCCTAAGCGAGTCGAGCGTGTCAAACACGTCGGGAACAACGGAGGATACGGAGAGGCGGTGATTAATGCCGTCCGATACGGTTATCGGCGCCCCGTGGACGCGTTAGAGCTTCTTCTTTTGCTCGTTAGACGCGCTTCGATTGGCTGCCTATCGACAACTCGATAGTGACTTACGTAACCGCGCGACTCGCGCTTCTTTTCTATCAACGGAATAATTCTGCGCGTATTTCCTTTTCCAGAAATAGTATCTCGGTTTGCTTTCTATTCGCAGATCTTGTTATCATTTGTACACAAAATTTTATTATAATATGCATAGACTAGAAGCGTAAAGTTTATAAATGAATCACTGTACTTAAAAAAAAAAAAAACCAAAGAATGTACAGTTCTTAAATGCTTCGATAAAGATCTATCTACGCAGCGTGCATATTACCTTGGCCATCGAATTCACGTTTCACTGACATTCACACTCACACTCGCACTTGTAAGCTGCAAAATGCCACGATTGCGATCAGACGCAGGTTCGTTCACCCCCTGACGATTATGCGAATACGCAAAGCGAACGATAACGCGGTAACCCAGATTGATCGAACCGCATAAATCATCGGAGTGGCTCGTCTTGGACGGCCATTTTTTCTCCGCTCTATCAGCTACCGACGAAAATCATGTTTTCCACGGTGGCGTCGGTTGGAAACAATTGCGTCTGACCCCTTGACTCGAATGACGTAATTGGCCGAGAGAGTCAACCGAGTAATCAGCAATTCTGTGCCAACGATCATCGATACCGTCACACTATCTATGACTTTGCCGCGCCGCCCTTATCGCGAGTAGTATATTTCTGAACTAGATCCGTCGCTCACTGTCAGTCACCCGTTTTTAGTGCGGATTTGGTAAGCTATTGACAGTAATATTCGACACCTCGTATATCGACATCTCGCGATCGTTTCAGTTCGAAAACCAAAAGTGATAAATAATTTCTGCCGAGCAGGTGCATGAGGATCCGTTTGCACCTGCTCGGCAGATATTATTTATTACGTTTGATTTACGGATCACAGGTGGCTGTTAAATAGATACTTGATTCGATCGGAAACGCTTAAATCAGAATACGAAAGACATTTTACTCCGAGACTGACTGATTAAAGAATGGGAAGTAATTTATTCGCAGGTTCACTCGATTGGATGGTCGAATGAATCGCAACACGTTTAGTATGAGATCACGAAATTCGTCTATCACGTTGTAAATTTCTATTTCCTCGATTGCGAACGTGCTATCAAGACCAACAAAAAGGTAACAAAGAATCGAAAATTATTCCGAGTAACTATAACAAGCTCGAAGTTGCTCCCCAGTCACGTTTCCACCCCCGGAGAAAGTATGCTCGCAGTATTAAAGTCGGCTCCCATTCGAGGGAATGGTGGAGGGGCTCACGCTTCGACAATTAAACGACGATAATTAGTAAATTAATTAGTCAAGCCGGCGAGTTGAACAGATCGCTCTGACAGCCCCGCGGCGACGTTCTCTCCCGTGGGAGCGAACGGAAGAAACAGGAAAGAACAAAGAGAGGCTGCGGGCTGAAATATTTCACGCGTTTCGACGAGTGTTAATGAGAGCCACGGATAACCTTTCGCATACCTTTTATCGCCAATGAATCTGACGGCGACAGCTGCGTCATATTTAACCAATTGCGGCACGAGGAAACCGGTCTTCGCGATTCGCCATAACGGGAGCCACTGCCGTGTGTACGTTTAAAAACAATCGGCTCGGTATCGGTAGGACAGTTTGCTGGGATTTTAAGCACGCTGTGATTAAAAGCAGACATTTTACTGCGCTAATGGGCGTGGTTAATTTGTGAATTTAATTTAATTTTGAAACTGGAGGTACAGCTGCAAAAGTCCAAAAATCACGTAACAATGCCTCAGTTTTATACGATACGTGACTTCTGCACTTGTTTTTAGTTATACCACAGGGTTTCATGGTTCTAAATTTGATTCCAATTAAAAGCATGTAACTTCATTTGAATATTCGCGTAGGAATCGAATCATAAAACTGCTTACGTTATTGCAAAACTGCGCACGATTTCTCCACTTGGAGGAATCTAATTTCTTTCTATTTCGTCGCGAGCGTGCATTATTCCCCGTCGATTAGTGCAGAAAATTCGTTGCGACAAAGAGAAATATAAATAAACTATGCGCCTTTAGAATTTCCTCGATTCGTTAATCCCGATGAACGAATGCGGTTATTGCTTTTATCGCATTGTATTATTCGATACCATTGCTCCTTCTGTTCCCTTTCCACAGAAATGGTTTAATTTTCAATAAATAATTTCGCTCCAACCCCCGCATCCTCGATTCCCCACAAGTGTCTTCCAACAAATTGCGATAGCGCGCACCCGCTCGAAAAGGAGAACCGCAAATGCATTAAAGCGTATTTGAGCGAGGCGCGGGTGGCGCGAATCAAACAATGCCCGCTGAATAATCGAACGCTCGACTCGAGCGTGCTCGAGGCGAGGACTTCGTCACGCGAAAAGGAACAAAAGGACACTTTTTTCTCGCTGTTTAATTATTCCCTGGCACTCGAGTTTCCGCGAGCACTCCACGCAGACGCGAATTCGCGCGGCGATGCTCGACGCATTTGCTTCTTCGCTCGTTTGAGAATGAAACTGTGCGCGATCGTTAACAATAAATTTTAACTCTCGACGATACTTGTACAGTCAGTCAGTAATATAGTTATTTAACTATTCTTTCATGGTTGCTGTATTTCACTTTTTCATTCGAGAATCACGCACGCGGAGTATTTTTCATGGTCGTTGCACTGGCCCGAAAAACTCGCGCTGACGAGGCGATATTTTTCCCCGAAAGGACAACAACAATTTCCTATCTCGCTTAATTGGCAGCCGATACATTCCACGCTACGAGCGACTGTCACAATGGAAGCGAAACCGTTCGCGTGTGCCAGTCGTGTTGCAATTACCGTGACAATTTGCAGGCTCTGTAGCCTGCAGATTGATTCCCAGTCTCACCCGACTACGATTCAATCGTCATCTCGATAATCCACGGCAGAATTTGTAAGCAAACCAACGTTTGCTGTGAAAAGTAAACAATCTCCTTTACAAGACGTGTAATGTCTTAACTCGCATGATCTGTATAATTAAAACGCAAATCGAATGTTTACAACGACTGAATTTATCGCGACGAAATTCGAAGCATAAGCTAGTTCGACTTAAAATCTAATCTCACGTCGCAGAATTCTTGATAATCAGAAAACCCGCGATATCTCGTTAAACTTTTAAAGCAGGAAGGCGTGTAAGAAGAGTTGTTGGAAATCGAATGTAGAAACTCGTTCGTTGTACACAAATTTTCGATAGGATCGATGGTGACTGGTATACAGATCCAAGTACTTTCTGGATATACCGCTCGACTGAAAGTCTGAGATGTTGGAAGGTGTCGGATTAATTTTGGAATTAAATGTTTTAAAAAATGAATCATTGGTGAAATTAATTGCAAGCTGCGCGGGGAAACGCCTGAAGAACGAGGTACGAGGGTAAGAAAAGGGGACTGTGACCTTCGATCGCGTGCACGTGACCCACAGTTTGTTTAATTAACTAATGAGCCCCGCCCTGCGTCACGAACGGTCTCGTTTTATTAGGTCTGGTAGTGTGCACACAACTGCAACTCTCGGTGTTGCGTGTGCACGCACCGTCGAGGAGCTTGCACGAACGTTTGGGGAAGTCAGAAAACGGTGACGAACGAGAAATTAGTCACGACTTCTAGCCGAGAACGAATTTAAAGGGGCAGCGGTGCTGAATGTAGGGGAAATCGTTAACTTGCTGAATATCAAATTGGTTCAAACTAAAAAGAAAAATATTCTAAAGAAGCCGCAAGGCATCTGCCAACTTCAAAGTCTGCAAATGACAATTAAAGTCAATGATAACACGTTGGACTGAAATTCGCAAAATCCTTGAGACTGTCAAAAAGTATCGGATCGACGATCATCATTTTTCTTTAATCGCGTTTTAAAAGACATCAAGGCCGAGTCAGACGTCGCAATATGTTATCATTAGCAAGATAAGACACCGATCGTAAAAAGAAAGTCGTAAAGCAGATCGAGCATCGCAATTTTAATAGCACTGTCCAAGATCGTTTTTTAACGTGACTGACACGACGACAGGTTGTCGCAGCAAAGGGGGCGGCGTACGGGAAATTGGGATTTTTTTTCCTCGTGCAATTAAGCAGACCGACGCGCCGGTTCATGGACCGTTCCTCGCAAGGAAAGTATGTAATTAGGTTAAACGCGACGTAAGAACTTTAAGACGGTCTGGGCGCGATACAAAACAGCTGCAAACGCGGTGTGCAGCGTGTGCACTCCTCGTTAGTCAGGCTGCAACACCACCGTGAGATATAATGACAGTCACTTTAGGTATGTCGCAAGCAGCCAGAGTGGACTAATCTGCGGCAATAATTTTTCACGGCGCTTGCACCGAGGTTCTCGTTTTGGCGCCGTTTCGCTCGAGGACGTAATCATCCTACAACGAAATTATTATTCGAATGTCGAATAAAGTTACAAAATAATTCTATCGTTAGAAAAAGTTCTTTAATATGGAACTTTACCTGAATCACGAAAGTAATGAAAAAATCGAAAGAATCGAAAGAACTCTGCGTACAAAGAAAGTTTTTATTTCGACAAGGCGCATTGTCGCTTCTTTACACTTTATTCTCCCCAAAGGAGCGCCATTTAATAACCAGAGAAATTTTCCAGCGCGTCTCCCCCATCGTCTCCGTTCTTAACCGCGGGACGTTCATCGCGTGCCACGACCCCCAACCCCTCCGCCATCCCAGGGAAATAAATTCATCCACACGGCGGTAAGAAAACCGCGTCTCGGAATCGTAATAAAATCCACGAGGTGAATTATGCCCGAGGACCTGAGACGACACAGGAATAAAGTCGCGACGTTATTCGTCGGATGAAACTTGGAACCTAATACGACCGGTTCAGTCATGCAGCTACTCGCGAGTGCCCGCGGCAATTCCTTCGCGAAACCTCTTCCACGGGACGCTCCCGGCTGAGAAGAAACAATTTGTCAACGCGAATGAATTCGCGAGTCATAAAAGGACGCCGGATAAAACGCAACCGAGACGTCCACCCGGCCGCTGAAAAAATTTACATTTTAATTACTAGCTTGCCGCGAACGAGAAGACCGAATGTGGAATGAAACCAGAGATGGGCGGAATTCCACTCGAATAATAAATTGCGAATAAACGCTGGGTGCCAGCGGTGCGATCCTTTATTCGATTAAGGTGATATCTGGATGGTCGTTCATTGATTCAACGTGAAACGTAATATAATTAATCTGTATAAATAATTTGTGAATATTATGTGGTTTCATTGAATTTAATACATCAGGTACTTCAAAATAGCCAATTAAAGGGGGACTGAAATAATTGGTACAGCGTTCGTGGTTTCGTTTTTGCGCTTAATTTTATGCTCTACGCTTTTCACTCGAAAAATTGTGAAAAATGAATTAATAGTTCGGCGAATTAGACATAAAATGGGATTTAATTGATCAGATACTTTTCACCAATTTCTCTAAACAATTTCTCTCCGACATGATTGCCCAAACGGCGACTTAACGGTTCGTCCGTTGCCATCCAGCGAATCCCGCAAAGTCGTTAAAATTTCATGGCTTCCGGTATTAGTTATGCCGGTCCATGGCTACATACGGAGACAGGAAACGACGAAACATATTGTAACCATTATGGTAGGGTTATTAGTCGAACCATCACAACAGACGATGGTTGAATTGCATTAAACATTGAACGTTCTTGTTTAGTTCCACGCGCTTTATGAGATTTGAATATTGCTCGCTTTACGACTGCTCACTGCCAGTCAATGAATGAAGTATTCTACTTATAATTCAGTTCATTGTTACGATACTACGATTATATAGCTACATCGATATTTTAGAAGAATGTTTATTATTTTTCTCACTGCTCGACGCTTTTACATAAGAAACACGCTACACGAAAAATCCAGCTCCTTTCCTATAAATGCATCAGTTTGAAACCGTTGCTGGACAGTTAGTCGAAAAGCGCGATTAAATTGTTTCCATTAATATTCCCGGTGCGCGCGCGATCGAGCGAACGCAAGTTTCGCGCGGCATAATGGCCACGAAACGACTCCTTTTTCCGAAATTGCTCTCGCGCGTTCGTCCTCCGCCCACCCGCTACCGATTCAATTTCCTCGTCCGCGAATTAAAGTAATTTCCTGCACATCGTAAAGAGCGTTTACGATCGCGGGTAATAACTCGTCGCGAAAGTACGCGCTCGCTCCCAGCAAGGTAAATCGGCGTAAAGACACGTTTCAGCAATAAAGCGACCGTGAAATACGGTATCTTGCGCCCGCAGGGATACACGCGTGAACGTGCACGCAGAATGAACACGTATTTATCCACGCGCGATGATTTAAGCGTCGTCGAACGACAACGGCCGCACCTGACACGCTCGACGATCGAAAAACGCTCGAAAAGGACTCTCGCAATTTTCACTGCGAAATACTGTTACAACCGCGAGCACCTTTTGACGAGGATGTACGACGCGGCGTGTACCACGGATGGGCAATGCATTTTTTTATTTATTTTTTTAGCAGATGACAAATGAAGCCAACAGCGATTTATTTGCGTCGTCCGTTACTCGGATAAAAATGTTATTCGCTCAACGTGAAATGTAATTTCATTCCGACGCGGTTCGGATTGCGAGCGGAGCTTTCTTGCAGTAACAGGGCAATGAAATTATAGCAGAAGAAGACTTTCATCGGAGTAATGGGAAATTACGCTTTCGTTTACCCGAGCGAAAAATTTCGCTTTTCCATATTTACAGAAAGCTAGCACAATTACTTCGGTTAAGAAAATTTAATGAACTGCAGGTGCACCGTTGATGGAGTTAGAGGGCTTCGTTTGAGGTAAGAATTTCTATGAACTTGCTTTGATGCTGCAAGCTTAAAGCCTCGACGATCGATTCACGCTTTTACGCGACTACCTTTTACGTTAATAACGCGATAATTACTTCAATTATTATTCTCTGCAGACATTATTCAATTTATATTCACGTTTACGACTCAAAATAATATAGTAAAATACTCCGTGCACCGTTCCAGAATTTCTAAAAAGAATATTTGTTCAAGCCGACAGTTGGCAGCTTCGCAGTGTCTCGTCGCGTCTCGCATGTACGTCGGTGTCTTTTTTCGCGCGATCAACGATACCAGAAGTCTGCTGACTCGGAAAGCGCAGTTCGTCGAAGAAAAAACGTTCAGTGCTTCGCACCTTTTCCCAAAGGCCGTTGGACCTCGTTTCACGCGAGGCGATAGGGGAAGAGCAATCGCGACGATCGAAAGCGCGATTTCCGTCCCTCGAAAGCGACGTAAACGCGCGCTGATAAAGCACGGCAGCTTTATGATTGTCGATATCGCGGGCCGACCCTCCCGAGAGCTCGGTATCGTTCACGAGCAAGGAACACACGCGTGCGATACGTGCACCGAGCGAGGCTGGCGTATTCTTTCGCTGGGACCGGCTGTGGGAACGACTCGATAATAAGTTCGCGCGAAACGTCCGGTTCGAGGCGAGTTACGGTCAACCGGAAGCGATCGCGAACTTAGGGCGATCACCTGCGCTGCCCTCCGAGGGTTTTCAAGCAGCTTGTTACCGATTCTAACTGTTACGTTGAGTTAGTTCAAATAAAGGATTTCCCAAAGATGGTTCCTTGCCATCTTCTAAGTGGAGTATTCGGTTCGTATTAGTTTAATGCATCTTTGAACAGCGAATATTTTACAGAGCAAATGACAGCCTTCTTCATTAAGGATCCATGCTTCTTTTCTTCCGCAGAGATTGAAAAGCAGCGACATGAAAGCGTCTCGAAAGAAGCCAAACGTGTGCCCAAAGGATTAATCGCTATTGCGTTCTATTCGCGTTGGGACAATATGGCGGCGAAATTGGGAGCCTGGCGAAGGGAAGTCGCGAAAAGTTAATCCCTGCATATTTTATTCGGCCGAACTTCCCTAGAGGGGAGCGATATTGTACGTTTCATTTCGCTGTTAAAATCTCCTAGGTTATATTCACGAACGCCAAACTAATAAGACCTTATGAAAGACATTTAACTGAAAATTGAACAGAACATAAAGCAAATAAATAACGAAATAATTCGAATTCTACGCGCCTCGGAACGTCCACCATCTCCATTATACGTCCATGCGGCACGAAGCCTTCGAAACAAACCGTAATCACGCCGTAGGTCGAGCATTATTTGTAACGTGAGAATGATTAATCCGAGCGGAATATTATAAGAGCAACGAGTGATTCATTCGAGCACAGTTTATAACAGTAATAAATGATTCATTCTCGCGCCTGCTAAAAGCACGAAAATGGAGATAAATTTTGCAACAAATTAGGTCCCACGCGAACCATTAACACAGACGGATAAAAATAATAATTTCCTCAGCTATGGTATCATAAATCTGTCGTTTCGTACGCGACTCGAACGAGAAAGCATCGACGTATTACCGTATCGATTGTCCGTCCTCGAGCGATACCGGACAAGCCGCCATCACCTCGCTAACTCTCGCGAGCGCTTGATTCGCGGACATCCAAAGCAAAACTCTCGCGTGGGTGGTTTAGTGGTGGGAACGATGCTCTCGTAAATGGATTTTAACAAGGTGTTCGTTCACATTATCGTGTAAACGTTAAAAAACAAAATTCGGACATCCGAATATAATTTAATCCTGTACCTACTCGGTTCCCAAACTACTTACACTTTCGAGAACGCTGTATGCCTGCCATTGAATCGTCTCCGCCCCTTCGAGGAAGTACAAGCGAAAGTTCGACGAATAATTAACGCGAAGTGGAAAGTGAGAGCGTGAAAGAACCAAAGGGCACGAACGAGGGTAAAAAGAAAGGGCCGCGACAAGCTTATTGCGCCACGATAACGACACTGCCACGGAGACTCGGATTTCAACACCGGGTAAGCGTTAATTAACGAGATTTATAAGTGCGCGAGAATCGCGTGTGAAACGAATTCTCGTTACATTATAAATTTATCAAGTAGGACTATTCCCGTCGGCTTCGTTCTCGTTTCCAACAATTTTCCGCGATTAAACGATTAATCCGGTTGTTACATCGTTGGCATCGTTTTAGTTTCTAATCTTTCACTTGAGTAGCCATTAAACCTTTACTGAACTTTGTTTTTACTTTGAACATTCGGACATCTTTTTTTTTTAAATTGATTTAACGAATACAAATATTTTGCTCGACCCCCCGAAAACGTGGCAACGGAAGAGAACACCTTCGTCCCCTAAACGACCGCGGAAAAGAACAGATCGCGATTGAAAACTACTCAGAAAAATAAGAAATTCCAAGCACGGGTATCGAGATGAAAGGAAAGGGAGGAACGGGTAGATCCGCGAAGCTGGTGGCAGAGAAGGCGCGAAGGAGGGATCGTGAAACCGCAACGCGGGATATTATCGAGCGCGTGGAACGTGCGGTTAGGGCGGCGATGCGGCACCGTCGAGCATAAATCCGCTGATACGACGTGAAAGCGGACGCCGGCACGGAACGGGGGCCTAGGATTTTTCCCGTGGCACCGAGGGGGAGGCTGGAGCTAGTTCAAAAGATGTCAGATAAGGTAGACGTTGTGGGTGCGAGGCTCGACGCTCCGCGGCAGTTGCAACTGCAGCTGCCGCAGAATGGCCGCGGGGGACGACGAGCTCGGACGTGACCAGCGATTCCAACCACGACCAAGCGTCGAAACAAACGCGAACAATGAGCCTTGTTCGAGCGGAATCGATTTCGCTCGCCTGGAGAACTGTATCGGATGCTGCAAACGTAAAGAACCGACGAATATCGGGCCCACCGTCGAAACTGGTCAGTTGCGAAACGAGAATTGAACGCATTGAAGCCGGTGTTGGAATACCAACAAATTAATTCAATAACTCTGAAAAATTGTTCCAATCCGTGACATTTTGATTCTCCTGAAAACCGCGATTCCGATCAAATCTCGCGGGAAATTCCAACGTTTATTAAATCCTCGATACACTGTTTTCATTGTTCCCTCTCCTATACTTTTATTTCTTCCATCCTGATCTAGATACCATTGTAAGTTGCACTTTTACGTCTTTTCACGGCTCAGAAAATATTTAACAATAGAGACCCACTCGGAGGCTGTCCCTATTCCATAATTTCTTTAACCTCTCAATTTCAGAAACGAGGACTCGGATTTCGTACCCGACTGCACTTCGAAATCCATAACACGAAGAATAATAACTACTACAGATTGCGGGTGCAGTCACGTGCATAATTTCGATGACAAGTATCTCGTCTGAACGTGTTTCCCATCGAGTTGTACAGCGAATTTTATTCGAACGTGTTTGCCTGTTCCAGCGTCGAAATCACCGCCGAAAACAGAGACACGATTCACATTATCTCCGTGCCATGTATTTTATACCTCCCGGAACGATATTCTCTGCTCGGAGATAAACCGGATTTTGCAAATAATTCACGAAATAAGCATCGACGTTAAAGCGAGCTCTAATTCGTATTTGTGTACGTTGTGTACCGTCAATAATAAACGAATTAAATAGATTTGTGTGCATCGATGCATCGAATAATGCGTAAATGCAGTCAACATTGAATCACTTTTAGTGATTTTAGCAACGTTGTCGGCTGTACGCTCGATTTTCAAAATATATCCGAACGTTCCTCTCGAATGCGAATGTATTTGATAATACGTTCTTACTAAATGTCATATACGATGTAAATAATGCATCCACGCGAAGATAATATTCATGAAACTCGTTTAAACGCGCTAGTAATCATTACTGACGTCAGTGGATGTTCTCTGGCAATATTTTGCTGCTTCCTCTATCCGAGATGACCATTTCGGGCTTAAGTTTACCGATAATCGTGATTTACGACCGCAAAGCGTCGTTATTGGTAGGCGATCGTCTGCTCGAAACGAGTTTTCTGCCCAGATCGGCGCGTATCGTGTCGCCACGGAATCGTTACAAGGTGTAATAAAACACCGGGAATTGCTCTTTACCGGACTCCCCGCTCTGTCCACAGAAAAACTCATTAGTCCTCGGCTCGATGTCGCGAGCGTCAAACGTTTACGTAGGACGATTCCTTCGGCTGTGATGCGAGGCACGCTCGACAAAAATATCAAACGTCTTCAGATCGCGTTGACGTAATTGCCAATGACGTGGAAAAATAACATGTTTAACGATGGTTGCATGGTCTCCCATAAACGACGGATTATCGCGAGTATAAATACTTCGGGCGCCATTGTATGAAAGTAATTTCTTCCTGATTCTCTCGGACTTGAATATTAGTAATAGTCTCTGGTTGAAACCGAATGATATATTAGAGTAATAAAACAATGATGAATAGCGAAACGCGTGTTATGAAAAAAGTACGAGTATGTTTCAATTTATACCGGCTCTTTTTGTATGTCCTCTAAGAGCATTCTGAAAAAACACGCCACAATCTCGCCAAGATGAAACATCCCCTTTTGTCCAGGCGATCCCATCCGTTAGCTTATTCACGACGACGCACGGAATAGACGAGGGTGGAAAGGCTAGAAAAACTGCCCCATATACAAGGTGAGTCGAGAAAGGAATGCACGAATGTCGAGGGTGGACAAAAGGGAACGTTCGACTTTTTGCCTCTGCGAAACGTGTTACTTCGTGGCACGAAGCAACGCGGCCACGGAAATTGCGCCCAGATAGAATGATCGCCGTTCTCCCCCGTCGAGGGGGTGGTTGTCAAAGAGATAGCTTACCTTCGAGGTTCGCCATGGAGAACCTATAGCTGTCGATCCTCGGCGTGTTGATGTCCGAGTTGAAAGGCCTGAGGGTCGCCGAGCTCACATTGTCCAGACCCTGAAACATCGATTTATCGGTTAGAGGGTGGTTGGCATTCGTATTTATTTTATTTGGGATATAAATACACCCAAGAAGAAAATACGAAACAGAAATCTAATTAATTCAATGCCGATTTCTTTTCGAATCATCTGGCATGTTTAATCGAAACTAAAATATTGCTATGGAAGAAACAACAAATTTATTCGTCGACAACGTTTACCTGTAGCGGTTCGTTTTGCACCTTGCTCCTATCACCAAACAAGAATTCGGTTTATTTCCTTGATCCTTAGATCGAGAGATGCTACCATTTCGAATCAATTGCGCGGTCCTATCGCGATTCTATCCCGTTGATTTGGACAAAATGGTATCGATAACAGGGTGTATTACTCGACGAACCGTAGGAATCCACGTACGATTCCCTGGAACGAGGATAGTTCTCGCAACGTGAGCTGAATTGCATGTTTCTTACGGCACCCCCCACACCTAGGCAGCTAGTAATCCCGGTAGAGATCCTTTTACGTTCTCAGCTCGGATGGAAATGCGATTTGCGCGGGACCCGTGGATTCGCTCACCCAATTTCCTTCCACTGGTCGAGTAATTCCAGACCCCGGATCAATTTCGCGGAACTGCGGAGCGCAGCGAAAATTCAGAGAGAGGTGGTGTTGCTGTATTCCCGCGAAATCGGGGCTACCGTCGATGAAATACGACCGTAGCCGGCGACGGGGATGAAAAACAGAAAACTGGAACGTATCCAGGCCGTAGCATTGTTCCGGGAGCAAAAAACGAACGAACTGTGGCATTCGAGGAGCAATTATTGAAAACATGCCTCTGCAAAGAAATATGTGTCTCGTACAGGTTAAGGGTTAGCGTTTTATTATTAATACAAGGATTTACTTTAGAACCTCAAATTCTCAAAACAGTGTTGCTAAAAAAATCAGGTCTAATTTTTGAAAGTTGTACCTTTATAGATTTATAAAGGCCAGGTTCGGAATTGGCAAGGATTAGACAGCATTCTAATCGAGGCGTATGGTCCATCAAATTCTGAACAACCAACCCGCGAAAGAGTTGAGATGAGAAAAGTCTGTCCGTAGCGCAGACGTTCTACCCGATGTTCAGGCAGCGATTTCACCCCGCCAGCCACTCGCGCGCTTCCAGCCGTTTCACCCGCAAGCTCGGCCATCGGCGTCGTGAAATCGTCGACGGTACGCGCCATGGGGTCCCGTGTGTTATGGTGTACACAGAGAACTAGGCCGAGGAGCGTGGTGGAGAGGCGAGGGCGGCGATCTATCGGGCGCAACGGAACGTGTACACGGCGTACACACGGCGAGCCCAGTTTTCTCCCGTCCGCTCGAAACGTTTTGTCGTGTGTGTTCGGAGCCGAAGGCATTGTGTGCTCACAGCGCGGAGCTGTTGCTTGATTAACCGCCGTAGAACGCCGCATGTACACACACGGCCGAGCGGGCAGCTCGGCTCTCGCATTATTTACGGCTAATGGCTCAAAACGCGGAAGTCCGCTGGCTGTGCGCCACCGCTAGAGAAGCGTTTGCGGGGTTCCAGGGAAAGATTTTTCAGAATGCCCTTCCGTCACGATGGTCCTACTCCTCGCGTGTTTTGGTCGGCCAAGGGCCAATTTGTACGGATTGGTAGAGTGTATGCCTCGATTAGAAGATCTTAGAATAAAAGCGCAACTGCGCTTGAACTTGTTGGAAAACACTCTCCCGATAAAGGGAACATTGCACAGGAGCAATCGCGAACACGACGCACGAGAGTGCGCAGTCTACTGCACACCAGGCTGCAGGAAAACATGGTTCGTCTAAACTGGGCTAAATTTCTCAGTCGAGAGCTACGCTGGCTATTTGGGACCAAGGAAGAATCTCTAGCACGTGAGAGTGCGTCTTTAAAGATAGAATACCCGAATCCCATATTTTCCTGTACCTACTTTGGCTTCCTCTATCGGAGAGTATGAAATTCTCGCACGTACTCGAACCGGCCGATCAAAATTCGAAATAATCTGCGAAACTCGCAGCGAAATAAAAGTGCGTACATTTTCGAGCGCAGCGAGGTGCACCAGGTTCGATAAATCAGGGTTTACGTCCTCGAGAACACGGAGGGTCGCCCATTACACCGCTGTGTCGACTGTTTTTCCGATGGGTCGAGCGACGGTGTGGGTGTGAATGTGGTGAACGACCCGGTAACCACCATTCGGCCAACAGGCACAACAATTAGATTCGAGCGGATAAGCCGACTCTTCCTGTAATGCGAAACTCGTGGATGTTATGTCCGCCGTATCTCGTGCGCATTGTCACGGATATTTAGCCGTGTTATTGACGTGCACGCGGCAGATACCTTCGAACGATAGGAGAACGAATTTCTCGAGGAACTCCACGGATGAAATACTCGAGGAGTTAATCGATTCGTGAGCAATTTTCGAGCACCGTGCGTAGGAGGAGAGTAACTGTAGATTTCATTTCGTTTGCGGGAAAGGAAAGGAAAGGAAAGGAATCGGGGGAATCGAATTCGTACCTCGGACGCGAACGCTGAACACACCGAACGGGTAAGCTGTAATCTATTTTAAGTGTTTAAACATGTCTAGACCTCTAGCCAAACCGCGAGAAACAATCGCAGATGTTTCCTGGATACTAGCTCGTTCGGAAGATGCTTAAGATTGTTGCGGATTTAAGGGAATTTGTTTTTTAGGAAATATAGATTATATTTTTGAATGTAGTGAGATAATCTCGCTAGACTACGGCATTTAGAACACCCCAAGGAAAATCATCGGGGTTCCCAAAGAATGTTCACCCCGCCAATGATGCAATAAATCTCTCGTGCTCGGGGCGCAGAGCTTAAATTTTTCACGGCCACGAGGTTCCTTTCGGGGACCACGGCCGAGCAAAATGAAAAGAGCAAAAAGCTCGCACTCGCCGAGTGTCAGTTTACTCGAGGAAAGAGTGAAGTTTACTCTCGACTCGGCACGACTCGAGTCGACTCTACTTCCTCGGTCTTTCACGCCGAGCCCTCTCGAGGGCCTCGCGTTTTTCCAAGCAAAAGGCAAAGGAGGAACGGGACTGGCGCCAATTTATTTGCCGGGAGGCACGGCTTTATTGCTCAACGATAAAGCCACGTAGAAAATCGAGCTTTCTCGATTCGACTAACGAACACGATATTTCTGATTGCGAGCGATTGCCGGGTTTTCGATAGAGAAAATGAAAGATTCTGTTAAAGTCTGTACTTTTGCAAATGTATGTATTCTATCTAAATAAATAAGAAAATAATTTTTGCGTATAATGCGCGCAAAGGAAGAAATAATTGACGAAGTAGAGGGTTGAAACGTGCAGTCGTAAATTGCGCGTGCAGTAAATATCGGTGTCACGTTGCGCATAACGTGCACATCACGCTGCAGAATATTAGACTGCATCGACTGACACGTTTAAATAAGAAACGTGTCCCTCGGGGGACAGCGGCGAAATTTGTCCCGACGAGGAGATGGATCCGCCGCCCGTATAAGGGTGAAAGAACCCCACCGATGAAATGCAGGTGTCGGCGGGTATGTGGGTGACATGGCAGCCAATATATTAAAAGCTACAACGTCGCTTCCGACAACCCCTGCCAATACTCGAAACGGGAAGAAAATTGCCTCGAGCCTAAGCCAAGTCTTAACGAGAACTCGAGGAGCTATCGTATCCAGCTGGTATCTCGAGATACGATAAGAATTCTGCACTCTCGTATTTATGGGCCGAAGCAAGGATTAAGGGATGAAATAAGAAGGAATAGGGAGTCACGTTTCGAGGAAAGTCTGACGAACGACGCCAAGTGAGGGTGGCGAAGGAAAAAAGGACTACCCGGAATGTGTTTAATCCTCTTTTTGGCTCCGAATGCAGAGACACCGGACGAGCGAGAAAAATACGTGATTTGTCTCCGTCTCGAAGCCCACCCCCGACCCCTCTGGCTGTCGTAGCCGCGTTTCGTGCCAAGACACTGTTTCCCGACGTTCCTCGAGTAACGAAGTTACTGCGGCGACGTTCCTACGAATCCTTGTATCGAGTTCTGCAGTGCCTTTGGCCGCGACTCATTCTTTCAACGTGCAGTCGACTGCTTTCGTAGATTGCGAGGCTATCGAACCCTCGAGGAAGCGAACTATACTAAAACGCGAAATCGAATTGGTATTTCGATAAATACAGTGCAATAGTACTAAACTATTCCTTGTTTGGCCGTTGGTATTGACAAAATCTGAGTACAGAGAATATTCTATTTGTGATGCCAAAATATACATACAGCAGGTGCTATTTACCCACGAGATCAGTGGAAACGCTCCTGTAGCAACAGCCTAATAGAATCTGATGTTTGATCCCCATTACAGAATCCATTAGTACACTGATAAGTTGATACAAGCCCGAGTACAAAGAGTAACCTAACCGTAAATCCCAGAATGATAGTGTATCAAACTTTGCGTAGAGAGAATATTCTAGCTCCAGATCCCGAAACACATATACAACAGCCGCTATTTGCCCGCAAGATCGGTGGAAACGCTTGCATCGAGCACCACCAGACCGATGCAGAATATATTACTACGCGAACCGGTAAGCTGTCGGTGCAAGCCTGAATAATTTAACCGATAATCCCAAAATATGAATACATCGAGAGAATGTTCTAACTGTAAATCTATAAACGCGAATGTGCCAGGTGTCGTTTACGAACAAGATCAGGAAAAACTCTCGCATATCAAACCGAGAGACAAAAAGAACCAATCAATTTGCTGCCCGACGGAATTTCATTTCTTGCGATCGCCGCTGTCCAAGTGTCTCTTTCATTCAGAACAACTTTCCGCGAGATGGCCGGTTATTACGTGGAATGGAGTGTTTCGAACGCGTAAACCGGTTCGGAAAACACAATCCTACGCGCTCGTAGAGGAAGCGAGCAACAATTTCTCGGAACCTGTTCCACCTGAAAGAGCCCGGTTAAGCCGAGTCCTCCTAATACATGCATAATTTCTTCTGCTATGCCGTGCAACCCTACTCTGTATGCTCGTTTCCCGTCCCGCGCTCTTTATTCTCCGCTCGGGACCGTTTTCGGGAAGCCTAAGAAGCTTGTGTCAGCGATCCCCGCAATTGAGAATAAATTTCACATCCGTTCACCCCCGGAGGCGAGCTACGTCGCGGCCAAATATTGGAAATTTAATATTTCATACGGGAATGAAAGGTACAATACCGAGCAAACGAGTTGACATATTTATCACAAATTTCCGAAGGGTCTTTGAATAGATTTCGAGGTACAAGGATTGAAATACCAGTGCTTTTGAGAGGGATAATGTAACATAGTATTCTTCAAAAATATAACGAGATATATGATGAAGGGATTGCTATGCTAAAAGTTCCGTGCTTTGTTATTCAGAGTCCTGAATCAATAAATTAAATTGTTTAGCAGATCTTGCTCTAAACATCGTTCTATTCATTTACCGACAATTTACTAAAGAATTAGAAGCTGATCAGGTGATCGACACTTGTTGTAGAGGCCTCTACAAAAATGACTGACTTTTTCGCATCCTGACATGGGCCCGATCCACGTAATCGAGCGCGAATTCTGCGATTCCTGGTGCGATACTCACGTCGTCCTGCGCCTTGTGGCTTTTCCAGCGGAAAAACCTGTCCATTTGGCGGCCTGAGGAGCCTCGTCTAGGCTCCTGGTAATCGTCTCAACGGCCAGACCCTCGCTCCGCTTCACAGCATCCCGTCAGGAAGTCGTCTCAAAGGAGCCCGAAGTCTCGTTTCTTTCGACAACTTCTTCGCGTGGACGGACGGACGCGAGCTGACGTCTGATCTCGACATGACTGAGACGCTCGCGGAAGGATCTATCGTCGAAACTTATAAGGAGACCGAGGGCTCTGGAAGTTCCCTATCGTTTGAGTATACAGGGTGAGCCAATAACTAACGCCTCGAAACTGATAGGTGGATAATGTTTCTTGATTAAAGTGAGGTATGAAAACATGTAGGCAAGATAAGCAAGGATATACTCGTAGGATTATATCCTTATAGAAGAATATAACGAGGTAGATAAATAGAATTTCTATTAATACCCACAACTTTCGTTTAAAAACTTTTATCCCTCCTCCAAGTTTTAGAGATATTCGAGGCGGCGGTTGTTATCCACCCTGCATATATCATCGTAAAATAAAGCTTCCAGCTTCCTTCAGTTCATTCCACTCGTGAGCAGGTTCGTCTACCCTCCATCGCGGTCCTCGATCAGTTTCACGGATCAAAGTCAACGCAATCTGAGCGCAGGGAAGGGTAACGCATCGTTGAACCCGATGACAGTCCTTCAACTCGGTCGAACGACCGCTTAATGACAGTCATCGCGCGGATCATGGTCTTCCGTGCTGCTCTCACCGTGACCGCGACAGAGGAATCATCGACGGCTTCCTCTCGCACGTGACGAACGGTAGACGCGAGAGGCGATCGAGGAATCCCCAATGGGATGGATCGCGACTGTGTCGATCTCGTTGGGACGTTTCAACACGTTGGCTGCCAGGTTAATATTTACAGAACCTGTATTTGTATTTACTTTCATTGACTCTAAACTGGATGTGGTCAACGTGTTAAGACGATAACTACGATCGCGGAGAGGATGGAATAAATATAGCGATCTATCGAAAAGCTTCTTCTCACTATTTGAAACTGATGGATCCAACGATCCCCTCTGAAAAAAGATCTCGAATATAGCTTAAACTTTCCTAGCTACAACCAGCCCCGTTGCATAAAAAAAAAAAAATTTCTCGAAGTCAGCCGAGTGCAACCTTTCTCGACACCCTTCTACGCGATCGCTATGTTCGTTCCACCAACTGTCAGAGGCTGTTCCCTCACTTCCAAACAAGTTGCAACGCGGAAGATCAGGCGCGTGAAGTCCTCGATCGGCAACGAGCGCGCGGAAATCTATTTACGGGCGAAGATTCCTTGGGATACCGGCGAACGAGCTCGTTGGAAACTTTTTGGTCCCGATCGCGGTCGAATCACGGTCGAGGTTCATGGTGGACGGTTGGAAAGTGGACACGGACGTGCGCCGTGATCGCGACTGACGTGGTATTGCGGGTACTGGATGCTGATCCGCGAGGGATTCAACGTGGAGCCGGTCGGTGCCTCGTCCCTCACCCTCACGGTTCCCTCCTCCGCTATGCGTACGAACGAGAGAAGAAACTGGCATCTCGCTCGCGCCTTTGGCTTCTCTGTCGCTCTGCCTGCGTTTCCCCTTCCCTGCGATTCCGCGCCAGGCACGCGCATGTGCCGCTATCGATTCCGCCGGTTCCCGCAGGAACACGGAACTACATCGGTGCTTTTTCCTGCGCAATGCCGCCAAGAGAGCGTCCCCGAGTCCTGCGAGGCCTCGCCACCAGTTACGGGACACTCTGTATAGCGATTTAAGATCGAGATTATCAGCCTGAGTACAAGTGAAACGAATGCCACCGTTTGAATTTATTATTCAATTTCTTTCGATATCTAGGTCATCCGTCGAATATGCATAAAAGAATGACCCCGCAGAACTGTAATCATGTTTTCTGCTGCGAACGCGTCCTGGTCCCGCTGATTGGACGAGCTTAATTAAAAGGACGCGACGAACGACACCTGCTTTCGGGCGAATTTAATTAAAGACAGAGCCGCATCGATGCATCGTATCCCGCGTAATTTCTCACATGATTTTCGCATTTCCCTCGAGGAAACTCCGCGAGTAATTAAATGTTCGAAGAATCTCTCCTCTGTAGACGGTAAACTTCCGTGATAAAAATTACTTCATCACAAAATAAGATGAAGTCCAGTAACAACGGCTCGTTACAAGTTTCGCGAGGAACTTTCGCCTAGTCTGGCGTGAGTGGAAAAACATCGTGGAACTTTTAACTAATCCGTCAAGTTCAAACAACAGTGGAAACCATCCGTGCTTCTATCGAGGATTAAAGTAATACGATATTTCATTGGAACGAGCATGTAAAGCAGTCTGTTACTTTTTGAAAACCGTCTATTCTCTCCAGAAAGCTGCCAGAATCCCGACTAAAACTCGATGCTTCCTAGTCCATAAATACTTAACGCGAGGGGGCTTGGAATCGAAGCACAAATCTCGAATCTGACAAGTATCGAAGAAGTCACGACCGACGAACTCAACTCCACGCCGTGATTCTTCGCCGGCTCGTCCCCGCCTCGCTTCGACTCGAACCTCCAAGATTATTCCGTGGCAAGAATTCCACCACCCTTCTGCCCCTTTGAAATTTTCCTTTCACGATTCGAATCCAACGCATCGACGAGCAGAACGAGTCGTCTTGTTTGCGCGACCCCAGTCGCACTCGATGCAACCCTCGAAACCGACGGCACGGTAACAACTTCTACGGTCCGACCAGGGTTCCAATTGCCCCCCTGTGGAGGACGAGGGGGTAGGAAAGAGAGGAGTTTCCACAGGGGAGACCGACGGGACTGGTCGTACGAGGATATTCGATGCATTCACTCAGGTGCTGCATTCGAACTCGGCCGTGCGTTCACGCGCCTACACGAACCTGCGAAACAGGGGGTGCGGATGTGCGAGCGCAACCCTCTGGCAGAAATTGCCCGTGTCCAGTCCCCCCGTTTCGGGGTGAAAAATTCCGTTCATCCTTCAACAGATTCAACGCGTCGATATATGCCGCCCCTCGATGGGGACGTTTCTTTCTTTGTTTCTCGTTCGGACATTTTTACGGGGACAAGCGTAATTTTGAAACGGATATGGAAATAAACATTCGCCTATTCTATGTTTCCAACTAGAATTTCGTTCGCCTAAATAGTTTATCTTTCCCCTCCGCCGCGCGTCGGGTTCACTCGTTTAAAATACTAACAGTAAGGGGTTAAGCGGAATCCAGAGCCGCGGGAAACCGATCGAGCGAACGCACACGTCAAACACGCTCGAAGGGCACGCACTTTGCTTTAACCCTGCTCCGGCAAACATCTCTTTGGCTTCCATTATCGGCGCAGCGCAGAAACGCGATCCAAAGGTAGCCATTACCATGTGTACAGTGCCCTCGCGCTGTATAATCTAACCGTCGGCTGCGGTTCAACCCTAATTAGAGTTTAGGTAATGGAGACACTCGGTTCCCTTCCCCGAAAATCCAGACGCCGATTTCTCGTGCACTTCTACCCTCTCGCGATAATTGCAGTTGGGAAATTGCGAGAACAATCGGGCACTAACGATCTTTCGCCTCGCGGTTCCTTAGGTAATACTTTCTGACGGACAGCTTTTGCCTTTGTCGGAGCCGCGCGGTACAATGGCATTAGTACTCGTATTGTGGCAGATCTCAGATTTCCGATTCGGTCTCGTACTCGTTAGCTAAGTAATGAGAACATTGATCCGTTCGTTTGATATGAAAGGATCAGGAAATAAGGCGGCGTTTCGGGGAGGAACGCTATGAAAGCTTCGCTCGCCATTGGTGCGTCTGTCTTCGTTCGTGTATTGTGTTTGAATAATTTATGCAGGTGTGCATCACGCTTTTCATTGCTCAAACAAGATCTGTCTATCTTTATATATATACGCGCATACATAGCGATAACGTGCCATTTCGCGTGAAAAGTAAAATATGCAAAGATCAGGTTCGAATTCGAATTTCTCGAACTTTCTACCCCCCCCCCCCCTCCTGCACCCTCTTGTTCGATCGATTCGTTTATTTGGCAGCGTCTGCGTATGCGGGCAAGGCTGCGTTCTCCGCAAAACGTACAACAGATATCCGAGAAACGCGAAGCAACCAGGCAAATATAATTATAGACTCGTTGCCGTGACGGTAGAATCCCCTGGGTACGAGCTCTTTGTTTTCTAGGGAGAAGCATAAGTTTAATTCTGACTTGGAAACAAGTACGCGAGGACGCGCACCGTGTGCTCGTGCACTTCACTGCAGTTTTGTATCTTAACAGCCTTTCCGCCTGGAGCTGCCGTGCGGCGCGAAAAAGCTATCGCCATAGCAATCACGCTGCATCTCTGTCGAAGTACTCGACGTCGATGAACGCAGTGGTCTTCGGAAATCGAATTCGAACCTTCTTCGTTGCATACTTTGCATAATAGAATTTCTCAAAGTAAAATATGTAAGGATCGATTCGTTTCTCCTCATTTTTGGGAAGGATGAGGTTGCACTCTTTAGAACGTCAACTCGAGACGAAACTAAACTAAAATTGTTGGAGAAAGTAGCAAGTAAAGGCTGAACGCACCGATGCCTCGCTCGTCCAGCATCGAACGATCAGTCACTCGCAGACAAATCGAGCGCAATTCGTCGAGGAGTCGTAAAGCTCGACGCGTGAGATTTAAACGCGCCCGAAATCGACGGTGTCGGCCATATTGTGCCTCGACTGTCGATTCGAACGACGAAGAAGAATTTTCGGCGTCGACGGAACGCGAGGGACGCGTACGAAGAATAAGCATCCATCGTCGGCCGGCTGTCCCGTCTCTGCATATTCGTTGCAACGAAAATGTATTCGAGAGGACAGCCCTCGATCCCACAATGCACGCTGCACTAGAGACTTGCGTGCATCGCGCGATGTCATCGCTCCTTTCACGTGTCGATGACGAGATACTGACGCCGGGACCTCTTAGACGAAAATTAATTAGACGAAAAAATATAAAAAAAAACCGCACGATTGCGCGACTTTTTCGAGGGTGGAAATTTTAAAAAACAATGTACATTACTTCGTTGCATTTCTCAACTTTTTCTTTTACCACGCCTATCCTAGTATCCACGTCTATCATAGATTCTAAGCGCGATAGATCAAAGTATCACGCAACATTCGAAATGTTTGGTCCGGAAACGGCGCCCCTTTAAAGCTAGCCGCTTATCATCGCGTATCGTGCGATTCTTCGAGGGAACGAGGAACATCCTGCCGAGCAAACGACAAATTAGATCGGGTGTCTAGTCCCTAAAACCGCCACCCTAATGTCAGTCGACTTGTCTGCGAACTGGCTCCTCTCCCTCTGACGAGGGCGTAGAAATTTCGACCGGACCTAAACGAAAACCATTACTCGCTACATGTACCTTGAATAAATATATGTAAAGAAATGATATTTCTTTAATTCAAATTTTACTGTTCCCGCAGCAGGTAGATCCAATTATCTTGAAAAGAAACAGTTAAGCTCGATGAGAACAGCATGTACCTCCTCTGGAACAATTTCAACCTAAATGTACAATCACGGTCGAATGAAAATGAAGACAATGCCCTATTGTCTCAACTGATGTTCCTAATACAGAATGTAAATTTAAAAGTCTGCTTTCACCCGAGAGAAATGAGTCTAAAACGTTCGAACGCCATTCGATGCGGTGAATATTATCGAAGATTACAAAGAGAAAATGTAACTCGCGATTGTTGCGCCTCAAAAGAAACTACTTACGAGTCCCGAAGTGAACATCGAGGCAAACCTTGGACGTTCCGTTTTCATTGGCAGACCATCCAATTTCCAAGTCCTCGATAAATCGATAAACGTTCCCTGCGATTCCCAAAAGGGAGCGATCCGGCTCAAAGGTTAGAAATGCCCGCCAGCCGCCGGACGACAAAGCCCGATGGTCCTCTCGTCACCGAGGAAGTTAAAAAAGTCAGCCTTAATTGACGCACAGTTCAAAGTAGACCGCCTGTCGAGCGATTGTTCAGCCACGACGTTTCCCGTCAGTCTGTAGATGAATTAGATCCCTACCCGATCTGCTCGCTAAAACGGCCACCCTAATACCCACCATAATATCCATCTCTATATCGCGACGTCGTTCTGAACTCGACTTCCCTTACCCGAGAGGGTGTGCCGCGGCGGTATGATTAATTGACAGCGCCCTTCGATTCGACAGTGACGTATCAATGCGGAGAGGCAGCGAGAAAATGGCCGAAGTGGCTAGCCTGAAAGCGCAGGAAATGAAAAAACGATGTTCGCGTGGTCACGTAAAAAAATCCGAAAAACATTTCGTCGGACATCTGCCTGTCGAAACGTGCCGGAACGTCTGTCGTCTTGTCTTCCCGGTGAATTATCGTCTGCAGGACTGTTTGTTCAGAATTATCTAACCGCCTCTGAAAACAACGGGACGTTTGTTCGATATAACACGTAAACAAGCCTCGAGGATCGTGTCCTATCGTTCCGTTTACGGATAGGTCCCATTCACGTCGTCGAATTTGCTCAGACGTCCACTTCGATAAATCGATGTTCGAGGAGGGCTAAGTCCGCGATATAGGCGGCTCTTTCGACCCCTCGTGGAGGTTTCTTGGATGTGGCCGAGTGCCTCGATAGGATTGTTTAACACTAAACCTACCGACGTTCGTGTGTAACTATTTCTACCATGGTTTAGGCATGACTTCGAATTTCGTCTGATCGGCCTTTTACATTATCCATTTTGTTTAAACTTTCAGAGAATTATTAGATCATTAAATTCCCTTCCAATTTCAAACTATTTCCAACGATCCCGCTACTAGATAATCCTGAGAGGGTAAGCTCGAACAGCTTATACTTTGGAAACTTGTCAATGTATTCGCCAGACCGTATAAATTTCAAACGACGACAGTTCGCAAAGCTTTCGAAGAAGTCTCGATACGAATCGAACTTATCCCACGCCACGCCTCGATACTCTGTTCCTATATTACTTTATACTTCATCCTTTCGAACCTTTCTGATAATGTCCGACGCTCGTCATAAGACGATCCTGTCCTGAGGCAACGAAAAAAAAAAAGCAACGAGAAGCAAGCACGAAAACGATATCCCAAGGGAGAACTTTCGTCCCATTGTCGACGATTCGACGGGGTAACTTCTGATTCTTTACCGAATCCTTCGGCAAACTTCCTCGAGAACGTTATCTATCGAGCTCCGTATCGAGCCGCGACGATAAGCGACGTCCGGTTCTCGTTTCGCGTATCTCGCGAAATTCGATTTGCGGTATCGGATTTAATTTCAATAAGTGACGATACGCTTATCCCGGGTCCAATACTTTTAACCCGGTGCACTCTTGCCCCGCTAGAACCCACCCCTAATAATGCTAATGGACGACCCGGTGCCGTTGCCAAGACGGTGAAAAATAACGTTGGAAAAACAACGAAATGGAATCAAGCCGCGAAAACACGGGAACATGGGGTAAAGGACTGCCCTTTTAGCTCCGGCCTTTGAAGTATTTCTGGCGAACGCGAAACGGGCGGGAACGGGTAATCGTCTATGGAGGACCGCGAATACATACCGCTGAAACGTTTGGAAACGCACAGCAAATCTACTAACGCGAGAAATATTCAGGTTTTTGTAGTACCCTATATTTTACTTATTTGTCCCGATAAATGAATTCCTTTTCTCGCGTCGCTGTAGAAATATAACAATCCATCTCAATTATGTGTGATACATTTAATATTACCTAGCCTAGAGATGCGGTGGATCGCGATAATACGCGATTCGATTTCATAAAAATCCCTGACCTCGAGCAGAGAAAGTGATCAACGAGATAAGCGTTTCCAGAGCGAGTACCACGATTCCAGGATCAACTCCAGATTGCGCAACAACCGGTCGCACAACAACAACAAACACGCGCGCAGATTTCCCGCTCAAAGTTAAAAATAGCCGCTCCAAAAACGCGGGACTCGTTAAAAACGAGCGCGATAAAGGACGTCTATTGTCTCGTCGAGCGACAATTTCTCCTCGCACGATTCAATTAACGACACGCTCGTCGGGATTGACGTCGTTCTCGCGGCGCTGCGCTTCGTAAACGCAACGAGCCTTTGTCACCTCGGCGCGCCAAACCTGTCGTCCAGCTTGCGTGATAAAGAAAGTAAAAGAAAAAAAAAAACAACCACTGGCGACGTCCAAAGCACGCGAGGACACAAAGGATCGCACTCATCTGAGAGAAGGAACAAAAAATAAATCGTTGCCGACCTTGTTGCAGAATTTTTCGGGTATCAATTTAGAGCACGTCTGATTTTCTTAAACTCGGTAGTCCTCTAACACTGGCAACTCGATCAACGATAAATTTCTCGATTTTCTAATTAATTACTCCCGAGGTGTGAAACCAATAAACGTATACACGTACGTCGATACATAAAGAATTCCCTAACGCGACATATTTCGACGTGACATCGAGCAAACAGGATGCTGGTTATCGTTTTGATAAACGTTTTGTTTGCTTGCACCGACCCAATGTTGTTTTTCTTCTTTGAACTTGAACGACATTGATTAATATTGTGCCGATTAATATCCTCGCGAGACCCTAACCGCTGGATAAAAAAAAGAAAACAGGAAGCGAGACGTTTTCGTCGGGTTTCATAGGCCCAGGTGTTTCAATTACGGATTAACCCTCTACGACGTGATCTGACGTGGGTCTTCATGGGTTTTCTGCAAAATCGATAATCGTCTAACGATATCCATGAAGTATAAATAAAGTCTTGCTCGCAGGTCTTGAAAAGGTACGCTTGTAAGAGTGTCAAAAGAAGACGTCTACTTAATATAATATTAATCCTTAAAATATTACGTGAAATTACTTGAATTTTATATAAATATTTTCTCCTGGTAACGTACACCGCGATCGACAAAAAATGAACTCGAGATCTATACGAATGATAGAATAACTGTAAAATAATTCTTGCACAATTCTGTTCAGCTACACGTCCTCTCTGTGTAGATACCTTTCTCGTGGCGAGCAGAGAACGGTACCATAATCACCGTTCTCCGGCCGAAGACGCGACAAAGGATCCATTACCACGGTAATTAGGCCTGTTAATTATTTTACAAAGCTGACGAAACCGGTTAACGCTGTCACGAGACGCGATTACTTCCCTTTGGTTGTTATCGTTGCCCCTCCGGGATGATAAAGCAAAAGCTTCCCACGAATGACGCGTTATATCTTCATGGAGCTCGAAACAAAATAGAATTTGGAATAGGAATCCTAGGAAATCTCGTGGTGGTAAATTAATTCATCGATTACCAGAAGCCTTTAGGTATCAGAAGCTTATAGTGTTTCATGCTTGGGCCTGAATTCGTCAAATTTCCTAAAATTAATCTGTGGAGGCCTTCCAACTGGCTCTCCGTAGCCTCTGAAGCTCGTGCCCTTAATTCGGCCCTGCGAGAGCCGTTATTTCCGCTATCGTTACGCTACATCGAATCGCTATCTCGTCTACGGTGACGTTACGGAAAGAAGTCGATTCGTTGATTTTCCCGTCGCATTTTCGGCAACGTTGACGTCGTGCCAACTGGAACGAAACGACGAACGGTTTCCCCGCGAAGATGCGGTGGGAAAAATCAACAAACTCAACAGCGACGAGTTTCATCCCCGTTGGCAGTCGTTCGAAAATCGAAACGCCGACGGCGATAGAGCGAATTGTTAGTCTAATTAACACGTCCACTGCCACGCAAACTTTTCGTGTTCAGAGATGCGACGTGTGAATATTATTCTAAGGATTCGAACGAACCAAACGTCCGAATTTTAATTGCCAGGCTCGTAAACAAATGTTTGATCCTTCTGTAACTTCCCGTTTCCTTTAAAAATATTTAATGGAGCTCGCGGTAGATCCCAGGGGTCTAGAAACTCTTAATCTAGCGTTGCTGCAATGTTCTGGTTTTCCCCAGCTTGCAAGAGTCGATGTTCGATAGACTTTTAATCGACCACGCCCATGTTCATTGCACGACGCACTGATTGAAATCCGTTGCACGCTCTTGTTATCGCGAACAGCGAGACAGAATATTCGGAATTTCGAACCTCATCGATACTGGAATCGTACGAATACACGAGCCTAACTGATCCTGAGCTGTTGCGGTTCGCGATATTGCGATGAGTATGATGGCGTATCGGGAATTTTCGAACTAATCGATTCGAGTTAGGGAAACGGGAGACTTTACTTCGGGAGAGATATGAACACATGCTGGTAAAATACTAAACGAAGAGAGTGTAACGTTAATGTAGTTTCGACCCGCATGTGGGTACTCTTCGGAAACTCTTGTTTACTACACTGCAAGAGGTTCGTCGTTAAGATGCGTTATAGATAAGGACGTATAATGTTCGTTAGCTGCAACAAAATTTTTGTTAGGAAGCTAGCTATCAGTTCGCGATCGTTCACGGAGCCGGTCAATTACGAGACGAGCGCGTAAGCGCGCGACGACGCGCCACAAATGGTTTCCCGCAATTTCTCGCGGGCCAGCCGCAGCAATTGGACGATATTGGTTCGCAGCTGACAAAATTGGACACGTTTCAAGGAAGTGGACACTTCAGTTGGCGACGGACGGTCCAATTTGCTCGTAATCGAGCAAAGAGAAAGCAAATCGTCTTCGCTGGGTCGCGTTTCGCGTCTTCCGGGTCAGGAGACGGAAGAACTTGGCAAATCAGCTCGAAATCTCGACACGTTCGGTTTCGCGCAACTGCGACGAACATTGGCCTCGGCTACCAAGCTCTTCCATCTCGCGTGCGACAAAAGACTCGTGAAACCTTATAAATTATGCGTGAGCTTCTGGAAGAATCGCGGATTCCGAAGTCTTTAAGTATTCAAAGCTTTCATTTCTGATTTAGCCTCGGAGTTGGGGCACTCTAGTCTGAGTATTCGCGATTCTGGTTGAACATTTTCATTCACTGGCCACCTTAGTGCTTGGTATCTTCGTGTTCCACGAGATCTTGGGAGTATATTTAGAGTAATCGTAGAAACCACTTACCCCGTGTTCTGTGACTGATATTATCGAGAGGGTATGATAATTGACGTAGGGGGTACGTACCTGCAACAAAATAGAAAAATGTGGTTAGAGTTAAGTAAGCTACGAATGCTTTAAAAATAGTATTCATTCATTGAAAATTATTTTCAAAGGAAGTTTATCCTACGAACAATATTTGAGCTTTCCTTCGGCACATAACTTTGAATAATTAATTATAGTTCAGATACCAGTTCCAGAGTGCGGCGAGACACTCAACCAGGAGGAGAGTTCGAGAATTTCAGTCGACATATTGGGGCAATCGATAATTAGAAGCGCAATGACCATATGTAATGGATGCTTCGAATAATCGAGGTTCCAATCATCGATGCCCCATTAGAGCAGAATTTACGCAAGCGATTGATATTTAAACCACAGATAATAATAGAAAATAATAGAAACTAATGAATCGATGGAAATTGGTTTCATAGAAATTCTAAGAATAATGCGAACGCTATAAATATGTTACTACACGAAATGAGATTCTAAAAGATACAGAGGAAGAGAAATGAATGAGAAAACAGAAGCAGGAACACTTGTGAAATCTGAATTTTAAAAAGAGTCGACCAACGAATATCGGTGGTTTCAGACTGTATCACAACAGAAACTTCCGAAATTACTGGACGCCAACACAAGGCTTTAGGGACGAATATGAAGCAACTACTTATACGCGGTACGCTCGGCCCATCCGGACGATTCCTTTTCACCGCCACTGCAGCTGCAACGTACTTCCGCTCGTTAAGCACGTCCCGTAGCATTTCCACGCATCCCAATCGTACGCCGTGGCCCGTCAGTTTAAATATAGACACGGGTTCTTTCTCGAGCAACACGGAGTTTCGCCGATTAGAACTTACCCTAACAGATTCGACGCTGAAAAATGGGGGATTAGGCCTATGCCGACGCGTAGGGGAGAAGACGCGTTTTCAATGAACACGTGCGATTTCACGAGTCACCGATGATCACAGATTGACGGAATTCTATTCAAACCTTTACTTACGCTTATGCGATTGAATGGTATATAAAAAAAAAAAAAATGAGAATAAAAATTCCGATGAGCTAGATCGACACGATTCACGTCGATCGAGATCTATGGGAGTTCTCGGAGTGGAGGGTGACTGGCAAGAATCGATTATATCTCGACGTTGAGGGTGACTCAAAATAAACGAAATCCATTTCGATACGCCGAATCCTCCCCTATCTCACGGCGAACAAAACGCGGAAACGAAAATATTGACAGGCCGATCCTAAATCAGGGTCCACGTGTCCGTCACGTGGTCGTTTCACACGCATAAGTGCGCGTCAAGCCAGCGAGGATATAAATCAGTGGCACGGAAATATCGACGGGTTCTGTCTTCGCATTTCTTTCTATTTACGCTGCGTTCCATCGTTTGAGATTCATGGCATTTTTGTCACAATCAATCAATGTATTTAGAAATAGAATTGTAGAATTCATGAGAATTCAGAGAAATCGCTTTCCCCGTGATGTCTTAAAAGAATGGTAAAAATCGTAAGAATTCGGCTAGTCCGAGCTCCGAAACATTAAAAATGAAATCACTTTCCCCGCGATATGTTCGTTGCGGTATCAATCTTCCACGCGCGGCAAAGTACTATTTCGATCTTCGATTATTAATAGGTCGAACGATTCGGTCGAGGACTCCTCGAGGTTCAAGTATCACCCTCTCTATTTCCGTCGACGCCGTACGCCCACGAACGCCCTGACCGTCAAAGAAAACGCGAGGACGTCGCCGTCGTGGACGACTTTTTCCGCGCGAAAACAGAAGAAAATCGAAGGGAAATCCGCGAGCGAGACGATTCCAATTATAGCGGGTAACGACGACAATTATTTATAGAAGACAGTCGGTGCCTCCGAACCTGGACGGATTCAGCGACGGCGACACGTCTCGACGCCGCTGCACCTTTCCGAACTAAGGTATTCTCGGCTACAAGTGACTCAACTATCACGGTATTCGCCATTCAGAGACCGGACTGTCGGAGGCAGTGTCGCAGACGTTCAAGCGGACTGCCTAGATTCGTACTGCAAAACGTGTCATAAAATAATCGTAAAGCTTTAGTTCAGACACTGATCGTTAGATAAAAGAAACATCTTAGTTCCAGAAAACGATAAAAATGGCTAAAATAGCAACTGAACTGACATTTCTAACTCGAAATTAAGGAAAGTGAATCATCTCGACCACTGTTTGTTTAATTAATGGTAGAACGAGAAGCAGCGAACTTTTTGCGAACATGAAATAACCATCGAATTATTCTGAAACCGCAACGCTTCTCAAAACGTTCAAACAAATATTGGATAAATATATCCAAGTCGTGACTAATGCTCGGTTCATTGACACGGCCCGTGTGCGATTCCCTTCGCAATGAGTATTAAAGCGCGATCCCAGCGTCTCTTTGCACCATCCGTCGGCAGCATCGAAACTATTAAAATTCAAATTATGCGTGCGATCGATCGTCGACACCGTCGGCCAGCGGAAATCGCGTGTTCTCTCGCGTCGGATCCAAGGACGCCGACGCCCAACAGAGGAACTCCTCAAAGAGCGTTTGTTGGTCTTCGACGTCTGGGGAACCATTGGTCAAATAAATTGTCTTTGATGAGTTTTGCGCTTACCCTCGAAATGAGCGTGGCGTCTCATCCTCCCGAGGGAATTTCTGAGAACAGTTTCCAGCAGACGCGTGAAACAGCTTTCCGATTAAACACAAGGTTAGGAAGGACGGAAGATTGGAAAGAAAACACAATTTCGTTTGGTGTTAACAGGCACGGCTTACAAAAATAAATATTTTTTTACTCGTATTAATCCTTGAAAGCTTGTGCTACGCGTTTTGTGAAATTTTTTCTCGTCCGAAAATGGCCATTTTCGAGCATCCGCCTTTCGTCTTCGACAAGCAACAGGAAAGTCCGACAAAGTCGTAAAAAGTTACAAAAGCTGGCCGACCAATTTCGGCCAGTGGTTGACCATGGGGGCTCCCAGGAGACGGGAGAATAAAACAACGGGAGACGAGATTCGAAGTCGACGAACAAGGTGGCAGAAAAGCCAATACATTCTGGCAAAAGGAACAAAGCGTGACCGTGGAGCTCGTATTGGACGAAGGATCACGGGCAAGGATCCCAAGAAGGATTTGCCCGGAGGTTCGAGGACAAACTGTCCGGAACAAAGGCCACTGAAGCCGGGTAACGAGACATTTTTCCTGTCCATTCTCCGCGGGAAGAAGTATTAAGAATCCATCGATGCTTCCACTTTCATTCGGAAAGTCTTCTGTGGAACGATCTCGAGTCAACAAACCAAGAAGGACGCAAATATAGCAATGAACTCGAATGAACTCGAATGAACTCGAAGAGTATCGAATCCTTACGTAAAGCTACGTAAAGAATTAAAGGACTGATCACTCTCGAAATAGAATGATTCGAAGAATCGTGTCAGGACTACCGTGCAACAGAGCGAAGGATTCTGGTCTGGAGCCTTGAAAACACTTGGGCACGAGACGGCTTTATTGCCTTTTCAAGGATGAAACCCTTCTCTGGTAGGGCTCCGAAGGTCTGGAACGTAAACGACCCGCCCATGGTGTTGGGTCCCGAGCAGTCGAAAAAGTAGAATTTATGTTCGAAACGACTGTTTTATGCCTAAATAGGCGGACTTGTTCACGCTGTCGGGCGGCAACGACTGAGAATAGAAAAACGGGCCACGCGAAGAGCGATTGAAAGACCAAGCTCTCTTTTAAATTTGGACCAGCTAACAACGATTTTCTCACATTTACGATGCATTTTCACAGATGCTCTTAGTCCGCGAGCGTCGCGGCGGAAGTTCGAGCCAGCAAATCGCTTTATTACAGCTGGGTCATAAACTAGGATTTTTGGGCTACCAGATGTGCTCGGCTCGACCGAGGACCATTTTTAAACTTTTGCCTTGCGTGTGTCGTTGCGAACTCGCCTAAGCTGGCTTTACGATCTCTGCGAGTTCTCCTAGATTTGTGGCTCGGTCACACTTAAACGAACTCGCGAGATCGGAGCGGCTCGGGCACGGGTTAAGCACAATCAAATGGATCGATCGGATGAATAGTTAAATCGGCGAAATATTCGAACGTTTCGCGTAATCGAATCGAGCAAATAGGGAAGACGGTTATGCAGTTGACTAGGTCAAGTAGTTCGATGAACTGATTGGCCGAGTCGATTGGCCAATCGAAATACATTGCCACATAGTTAAATCGACCAAGTAGTCGAATGAATCAAGTGGTTGAGTGGGTGGAACGGGAAGATTAGTCCTACGACCAATTCGACTAGACGGTCTAATCCAGACCTGCTTGAACTATCATTAAAGTCATTCGAAAATATCACAATATTTTATCAGGATATGCAAAGTATACTTTTTCCATACTTATTTTAGTCCAAGTTAACCCTAAAAATTAAGTTACATTAATATGAGAAGATAAAATAATTCAGGTCTGGAAGGGTTAAGAGGCGTCTCGTCCTAATCCATCGAACAGGTCGAGCCACCCGATACATTAAAATTATTAGCTAGTCCTCGTTGACCGAGCGGTCTAACAATGAAACACGACAGATGGTCGATTCGACGTTTAAATTACTCGAGAAGCCGGGATATCATGAAACGTTAATGTGAAAACATTTCATTTTGCTTCACTGCTCATTTAGCTCACGCGATCGTCTCGATAAAAGTCAACATTTCGCAGTCGTCTCATGCGTGTAAAGATAACGACACGAATTTTACCTGGTTCCACCATCTGTACTGAAACGAACCGCGTCAAATGCGAGGAACAAGGTGTCCACGTATATCAAACTGGAACGTGATAGTACTGACGATAACGAGTACATATTATGACAATGTGAGCAGAGATACCGAATGCCTAACAAGTATCGACGCGCCGATGAACATCGCCACATACTTATTACGCGCCTTCCCTTCTTGCGGCACGCCTCACCTTGCGGCGAATCAGATATTAATTTCCCTTCTTCGAAGCTTGTCCTGCTTTTAATGATTCTGTTGATCCGAATCTACACCATCTGCTCCGACAAATCTTGAAGCAGCGAAATTTCGATTAATTTTGGATGTTATGAATCCTCTTTGTTGAACTAAAATATTTTCAGTCACTTGGAGTAAACTATGAAAGAGTCGAGCTAAGTAATGTAAATGTAACCTTGGTTCCTATACTTGTGTTCTGTTTTCAATTTTTTTCATTAATTAATAATGAAAACGTAAAATAAGAAAACACAAGGTGTGCCTTGTACAGCAACCAAAAGGCTGGCAATAATTGGACTGACGCGAGGCGATACGAAGAGAAAGTATGCCGAAATAAAGTACACGCGTCGAGTACATAATAGGTAAAAAGAGGTGTTAATGTAATCACTTGAAGACAGACTGTACTTAATGAGACAACTCTCAAAAAGACATCCTTTAGAGTTAATAATAACGCGTACTGGCCACTGACGACTTTCTCCGCGCCAGAGATGAACAAATTTCTCGTTTAGATAAAAATTTCGAATGTGGACAAGTGGATACTGAAACGACATCGTTTGTGTTTTATTTAAAAAAATATATATATTACCGTTAAATTATCGTTTCATGTTCGAAGAAAATAAATCACTTCCATTGGACATCGCGAATAAATTAATTTCCGATTATATTGTGCCCATCTCGAGCCCAGGCTGGATCGAAGCCTAAATTTTCATTCCACTCGCGTGCTCGCTCATCGTGCAACAAAAACGCGCCTCCGAGAGGAAACAACGAGCTAGCCCGTCTCGCCAAACGGAAGTGACTTGAGACGCTCGGCGTCGCGGTTCTTTGTTCACGAAAAGTATGTTGCCATTATTGCGCCTCGCTTCGTTTCGTCTCCCTGCAATTAGTCTTCGACTTAATACAAGTTCGTTCAACTTTCTCTTGCTCCTTATCCAGCTCAACTTTAACGATTGTGTAATTAATAACGATGGATTGGAAGTCACTGTAATATTCCTGTAGATTTTTTTAATTAAATATTGACACAGTCTGCAGCACGAACTTACAGAATTACGTAATACATCCGCATATGCTTGCGAGATAATGTATTACGTCGATTATTCAAAGGGTGTTCTATTCTTAACATATAGTAACTAGCCCTAGGCCCAAGGAACCCACTATAAATATTATTGCAGGTTCGTATGAGGTTTCTAGCGGCGACGACTCCTAACGGGAGTCATAAAAGCAGATATATCCACTCTCACGGATCATTTCTCATTCCACGCGGAGACAAGTGCGGCGACTTTTCTCGTATCGTTTCGGGGGCTCGCATAGTCGCGGTCGGGAGCTTATTTAAGCGCCGACCGTCGCTTGATATTTTTATATGGCGAGGCGTGGCACCGTCCACTTCGTCTTTGCATCCCATCCGACCCTTCCTCCACCCTTTTACGAGTGACACCAAGGGTGGCACCAAGGGAACGACCGTGGTAGCCATTTGTTATAACTTATTGTACCGATACGCGGTCCTATGTTTACGTTGGCTGACGCCCACGTTCTTTTCCCATTCATTCTTCCTCCTGCTACGCATTCTTTCGACGAGAACAGCTACATACCACGACCGTGTCAATATTTTTCCCGGGTCCTAAAGAAACGAGGTAGAAGGACATTTCGAAGAGTGACACAATGGCGTTTTAATTGCGTCATTTTCGAGAGTGGTCGACCGAGGGATGTTGATAACGGAAACAGCTGAAACGAGGTTAACCCTCCATTCCACGAATTTTATTTCATCTTTCCAGGAGCAATGTGCTTGGTACTCTAGATCTAGACTAAATAAACCCCGAATTCTCGACATTCTTTTTCCTGCCTCGAACGAGAAATCTCACGACACTCGTTGCACTTGAACCTGGAATCAAGTGCACTTGCTGTATCACAAGTACAAAAATTTCGTTTGTCCGAAGCTGTTTCGTAAATATTATATCGTATTCTCAGCAGACAGGTAAAGGTGAAGCTTATACTTGTCCGCTTCGAACGTTTCGAAACATGTCTAAACAGGAAAAAAATTAAATTTCTGTCTGCTCCTTTAGCAGGCAGACCGCAAAGGGTTGGCTGTTTATCGCGCCTCATCTTCTCGCCGCAGCTGATCGTCTCCAGGAACCATGGAGGAACGAATCGAGGGGTTGCGGTGCGTCTATAGCGCCTCGAAGCTTCTCCGCGACGCGTTCGCTTTAATGATATGCCCAGCCCGTCCACAAGGTTAACGCGTCGCTTCCGGAAATTTGGTAAATCGTATGCGCGCCGTCGTGGCGCGTGCCTCCGCATAAATTGCCGTTGCACGCAACCCCTGTTGTCCAGCAGGCCCTTCGCCCTTCCTATCGCTACGTGCGCGTTGTTTTCCTGCGTGCGCGCCGCTTCCGAGCCGAAAATAAGTTCCCCGTGCTGCCCGGGGCCAGATAATGAGCGTTATCGTCGCCACGTTTCTGCGTCCTGATTAATCGTGAATTTAAATGCGTTTCGAGGGGCGATGCGAGGGGTAGATTCCGCGAGCTGTCCTGCCGATGCTCGATTAGACGAGTTTCGACTTACCCCCGTCGCGGTGTCATTTAGATAAGCGACGAGTGAATATTAAATACTTCGTGCTCGCGCGAGGGAAGGAGTTAATTTACGAATCGTTTTATGCGACGACGGTGATTTGTTTGAATTTTTGTCGAAGAAATTCCAATTGATGAACGATGAGTACATAATTGAGGGAAATAATAGCCTTAATATTTCTGTAATCGTTTCACGCAATCCCTTGAATGCCTCGAACTCGTGAAAGTGTTTTCGATTGATATTCTTGACTGTATACCTGTCATGTGTTATAACTATTATGAAAAAAGAATATAATGGAACCACTAGGTGTACGGTTTTAAGTAACAGGTTTTGTATATTCAAAAGACGACCATATTGATAAAGAAGCCCCGTAATCGGACACCAGCTACAGTTTTCCTTTGACTCGATTCTAATGGAATGATTTCTACCGCGTCCAAGGGGCGCCTTTGTTACGAGGCTCTAAACCCGTCTAATCCGAATACAACGTATTAGATTTTACGAGCCAATTCGCCTCACAATGGCGGCACGAACCTAGCGCAACACGGACGCGGCATTATCCGGAGGCCTCGTTGGAATCTTAAAATAAATGCACCCTGAAAGGACGACGCCTCACGCATCTCGCGCAGACATCTTTCTCGACCCACGTTCTTTTTTAAATCCCTTTTTCCCTTTCGTTTAAATAATTGCTTTCGCCGCGTCGGTTGGCCTTTGAATCTCTACGCCCCTGCAAGGAGACTCCTCCGACGTCGAAAATCACGACGAAATTATTATCGGCCAACTTTCTCGCTGGTTCGTTGTCGTTAACCCAACTTTTCCCCTCGATAAAATATCGTTCGATAAAATCGCGACGAGGGTGCAGACGATTAAGAGAAAGTTACTCGACGATCTCGGCAACGAAACGAACTCGATCGTCCGTAGAAACGTGCCTCGTTGTAACGAGCTTTGCGTTCCGATCCGAGAACTTTCGCCGAGTAACCCCCGACATCGCTGTAACGCCGGCTCCCGAGCTTTATCGGGTGGAGTAAATTTGACCGTGTCGTCGCTGAAGGGGACGAGACTGGTTCGCAAGATGGGGGAGAATTTAGAAGGTTCTATTCATCGTCTAATTATTATACTATTAAAAATACTTGGGCTGTGCTTCGATTCATCTTTAATCTCTTTCTACACATGTAGACGAATGAAGAAAACGTCAAAAGCGATGCAATTTAGGCCACCGTGCCCTAACTCCACCCTCCTGCAACGCGGACGCAGCCGTGGCGCAGGAACTCGAGTCGCGCGGGGATTGCATTAGAACTATTCGTGCTTAGATCGCGAAGGTTGCGCGTAGAATGCGATTCGCAGATGTCGAGCAGCTGCCACGGTAAATTGCCTTCGTGTCTTGCATTTAATCTGCCATTGGTAGCTTCTCTAGGCGGGAACGACGAACGGACGGTCACAGCTGGCAGGACTTTCGAATTCGACAATGCTCGGGACCGTCCCGGAATACATACATCCTTGCCCAGCCGAGGTTGTAAACGGGGAAACGAGTTTCCGGTTTCACGGTCCTACGGTTTTACAATGGTCCCGTCTGGCCTCGAGGCCCTTGAAATAATTTCAAACGCGGGGTAAAAGTGCCTGGTCATCGCGAAACAGAGAAACTCCTAAACAGAGGTTTAACTGTTTACCAAAAATTAATTAACATCGCGCGAATCTTTTGATGTACTTCCAAATGGAATCGAAAGTGACGTTAATTTATGAAACATGCTCAGCGTGTGTCTCACAGATGTCCAACCTCGTCTCGCGAATAATTTACGCGTTTGCCAGACTGCTCGCTCGCACAAGTCTGCTACGAGAGCACCAGAAAAGTGTTTTACGCTTTCACGAGCCGTGCAGGTTGTTTTCTACCGTCTAAAAGGAACGACTTTAAAATTACACGTTACTACGCCATGTCTATATTTCTTATACGACCATGTTGCGTGTTTTATGGAACGTTCGATGATAAAAGTTGAGCATTTCCTTCGCGAAATGGTGTTTATACTTTCCGTTTCTCTTACGTTCTTTAAGATGATTGCTACTTGAACCAGTGGTTTCCAGACATTTTGAAAAACGCCCTTCCAACGAATGCAGTGAAAAAAAGAACTGGTTCAATAAACCGCCATTAACGCGTTTCAAGATGAGACGTGTGAGAATAATTCTACGTGCATTTATGAACCCCCTGGGTTTCATGGGGGCAGACCACCAAGGAAACAGCGTAAATTACACCGAACGAACCGCAGTAGTGTAAATGCTCGAAACATTAATTCGTTAACGTTGGATATTAACGCGACGAACGGCGATTCCCTCGCGATAGTCCGCTAGCGTTGCTCGCGCAAAGAGAGAGGAAAGCGAAAGCGTCTGAATCATAGCTGGTCGACCTGCATCGTTTTTATCTGGAGTTCAAGATCTTCCAGGGAAAACGACAGTGGGACACGGTGTCCCAAACTATTTAAGATTTCCGTCTCGAGATACTCGCGCCCGGAAAGTCACATTTCACGGTTAATGCAGGCGCTCGTGCGCATCCCGGGGAAAACTAAACCGTGGAGAAAAATAGCGTAACGCCGCGAAGGGGCTTTTAACGGCCACCCTCCCCGTCAGATGCGTCGCAGATAGCGAGAGAACGAGAATAACTCGCGTCTTAATTGTCGCGTAAAGCCTGGCAAATGACGACTGGACTGGCTCGAGATAACCCTTCGAGGTGCCATCAAGTAAATGTCCAGCGTCGATAGATGTAATTGTACGTGTTAAACGGGAAAGTGGAGTGGTTAAGGAAACTTCCTTTTTTTCGACTACGGTATCAACGACCCTCTGTGAGGCTCCGAAAGCTTCCTGAAAAGTCCGTCTCGAAAGTTCCGCAACGGTGCTCCGTATCATAGGCACGTCTATGATTCACCAATGATAAATTCTCCAAACGCTCGAGTTGGCCGACATCAAAGAGCATCGTAATCTTCGACATTCCAGAAAGCTCCCAGAGCGCTCCTTTGCTGGAAGAGCACCTCTCTCAAAGTTCGAGACTTTAGCTCCAGGAAGTTTCTCGCCAACGGAACAAGGTACGAGAGAGAAGATAAAGGGGAAGACGTAGGCTAGGAAGCCACGAAGAGGAGAGGTTATCAGCGGTCATGGTCAAGCAGCCTTTGCAACTATGTTCGGTCACGTAGGAGCCCCGCAAGCTGCTCGACAGAAGCTTTTCGTCGAAAAGACTTACGGCGGTTTCGTGCGACGGCTCACCGTTCACCGCGATCGTTCTTTGCACTTTGGCTTCCCGCGATCCTAACTCTTGCTCCGATCTAGCTTTCACTGTATAAGAAGGCTCAAGTGTATCGATTCAAAGCCATTGGTTCGAGGTGGCGAGGAAGCTTTTAACTATTTTTGTTTTAGATCGAACAGACGGAAGACGATGGTTTTCCCCTTAACAGGTTGACTGCCAGACCAATGCTCTTGAAAATTTCTACTGGAATGTGGGCCCTTTTTGGGGAAACTATCAGAAAACATCGTCACTAACAAAATTTGTTAGACTTACGATGTCCCCTGATAGGGGGCATCCGAGTGCAAAGGGTTAAGTCAACACACCTCGATCATCGCAGGACCTTTCAGTCCTCTTTTCCTGCAATGATCGCGATGATTGCAATGCTGTCGATAGTGGCCACAGCCAGCACAAAAACGAACCAATGCCCTGGGAATCGAGAGTTCTCGATGGTCGAATCTCGATCGCCTGTAGACTGTAACAGGTCTCCAGTTTCGTAATGACTGTTTAATCGGGAGCTGGGGGGCACGAGGTTCGACGGGAATCGTTCGGTTGGAAATCGCGGCAACCCGTCGAAGGCGCAATGAGAAACGATCCGCGGGTCGTGGGCCGCGTTCCTCGAGTGTTCAGCGTGCGCTACTCGTTCCGCTCGATTAATCCGCCTCCGAGTGTCGTGCTGGCATTTCCGTGTGAAAAACCACCCTTTTGTGAACCATGAGAGCGAACCTGGCGCGGCACGGGGAGCACTCTGCGGGGAGAACGATGGGTCTTGACGCGAGGAGTCTGTAATCCTCGTATTGTCTCTTCATCGCATCTTCTCTTGTTCTGCTACGCGTGCACCCGCGCAACGCCCTAGAAAATCCCTCCCTTTTGTCGCCGCCCTGCAAGATTCGGTTCGATTCGCGATGCTCCTCGGTGTATCGTTTGGAATCCCGGATATATCAGCACCGTTTCACGCCCGTACCATTTTTTGGAAGGGAACCTTGCAAAGATTTACACTTGGGGATTTTAGGGGAACTTACTTTTTAAATACGAAGGGAGAGTATTAATTTTTAGGAAGCTCTGTGACAGAGCTACATATAATCGCTATTCTTCCATTTCTCTCGCCGATGAGTGACCATCCCTTCTTTAAGAATAAAAGAGTAAATCAAAAGAAAAAGGCTAGAGAGTCCCCGTAACTATACTGGCATTCCTCAAGCGCTCCTGAAATGCCAGTAACATAATTCCTAGGAATGTACAGGCTACTGGATACAGCAAGGTATCCAAAGTGGTATTTCCTAAACCGGCAGGGGTGTAAGCAAACGCGTCCATCACTCGACGAGAGGAACCCGGTTCTTCGTCGAGAAGAGTCGTACATAAAATAATTTTTTGGAAAACAAAATTTTGGTAAAAAATGACAAATCACAAAATGTTTCTTTTACGCGACCAACTGGAAGAAATATTCGACAAGATGCAAGAGGATTCACTCCGATTCATCGAGCCATCTCGACGTAATCGGCGAACAGACATAAAAAAAAAACATGTCGAATTGAGTAACCTTCTCCTTTTCGAAGTCGGTTAAAAAAAGCAGAGGACTACCGAGAAGATAAGTGCTACCCGTCTGTCCGCGGACCCATTAGAGACACATGCGGCGTCGCCGAACAACGAGCTCCGGCCCCTGTGTCCCTTTCTTCGCGATGAACAACGTGGTAAGGGTGAACGATTCGAGAAACGCTCCAATTACTTGCCAGGCAACTGGATGGCCCTTTCAACATGAACGTAAACATCGAAATAGTATATTTAGCTGACGATGTGGTCGTGAATATTCGAGGCTACAATTTCCTCACCCTTTTTTTGGAGGAATTTCTTCGACTTCACAGTCACCCTATTCCACTCGCTAAAGTATAACTTCGAAGCGTGTTGCCCATTTCCCTTTGCAAAGCAATTTCACTTCCCGTCGAGCATCGATTTAAGGAGGCATTCCAATTTCGTTAGAGATAGAATTGAACTCCCGAAGGACTCTCTGGGGGTTCCGTAAACTCCTCTTCGATGACCAAGGCACGCGTTGCAACAGGAACATCTTACATCCGTTTATAACTGTTACGGCCAGGAGAATGCTCGTGGAAATAGCTCTCATAATCTCCTAGGAACGTTCCTCGGCTAGGTCTCGCGTTACGTTTCCCTTACGCTGTACGACAATAAGAAAGCCGATACCCTCTTGCGAGGTTATCTCCGCGACGTTTCGCGATTGTCCTGCCGCGAAGGTGAGGGCCAACTGGCGCTCGTTAGATGCGCGATCGTAGTATCGTCGAGAAACACGGACAATTTACTGGAGCTTCCCGCCAACTATTTTACGAGCGTTCCGTGTTATCGAGGAACCCACTTAGGAAGTATTGTGCGTCACCCTTGGACCTTGGACGATAACAACGTCCAATGGTTGTCAACCGAACGGAAGAACTATTCCGGAGTTCAATAACAATTTCAGTGGGACATTTACATTAAATTTTTTAAGAAAATGCGTTGAAATGCAGTCGGTCCCTTGATTCGATGCTTCTCGCTAAGATACAGTTGTATCGAAACACAAATCAACAGATGTATCTAAAAGTGAGGTTGCAGCAACGCCAGGAAATTATCTCAGGAATCCGATTCGGGGGAGAAAACTATCGGCCAGTGCTACCAATTAATACGACGCCACGTGGAATTTCCAATAAAGACAACATCGAATGGTCGTCGCGTATTCCAATCGGACCGATCTCCGTTTCTTTCTCTGAATCGAGAATAAACCCTGCCATCGCGAGGTTCTTAACGATGCATTTAATTGGTCAAAGGATTTCTCGCGGTCACTTCTGTCAAAGCGTGGCCTTCTCCGGTAGGCTTGTCGAACATCCTAGTTGAAATCCCGAGGTCCTCTACTTCTTGATAAATGACATTCCAGAGAGGACCGAATCGGGCCCAGGTAAAGCATCTACTAACCAGTCCACGAACGGAATTCTTATGGAAGATGTCGACTACTTTTAGGACAATTTACGAGCGTTAAACTGAGAATAAACATCATTTTTGACTCGAATTTTTGTACGAATCACAATTAAAAAAAAAACACACACTATTCTCTAAGTCCACCATGGCATCTTTTTCAATTACTATCCATCTATATCAGTAAAAAGACGAAGTATCAGTCGACTGTCGCTTCTATCGGTTCCTCCTATCCAAATTAAATCGTCAATTCCACGACAAACGCTTCAAAGCGAGCCGTTCATCGATCCCAACGACGAAGCTTTGAACTCTGCCTCGTTTCCCCGCACGATCAATTGCAAATTGAAAACCTTTTAAACGAATTATACAAAATATAACGAGCAACCGACCAGGCTTCGGTTAACTGAAGAGACAAACGAATCAATTTCAAAAGGGACAAACAGCATGATCGCTCGTGGCGAACGGGAACAATTAAACGAGCGCGTTCATTGCGAGCTTTCGGGAAGCTCGCAATTGTCCAGGTCGGAATCGAGATAAAACGTCGATTCTCGCGACCAAGCTGGCAATAATTTCTTCGCGGCGATGATAAAGTGTAACCTCCGCCCGCAGATACGAGAGGGTGGACGATAACCCACCCCCTTCTTCATACAATAATGATTCTTTGAAAGTGCACGTCGGCATCGCGACGCCCAAGGAAGCACATAAATCTAGCGCGTATTCCTCCGCCTTCCGAGGGCTCCATAATCTCGTTTCGACATCGAACCTCGTCTTTCATCGTTGCGTGGCAGATGCTAGCTTTTCCAGATGCCATTACGCGTCCCACACCCTCCGTTCTCGCCGTGCTATCGAGGACAACGCCGACGAAAATAATGGGATTAATTCGTTAAGCGAACACGGTGACGACACACGCCGTTTCCCAGCCACGCGTGAACCGGAAATAATATCGTATCTTTTTATCCCCGGACTGCTTGGTCGAAATGTTCCCGAACGATAAAAGAAGCGGGATTAGAAACTTTGTGCTCGCATGCGTGGACGTGAATACTGAGATATTAGCCTGGACTGTGAGAATATCGTGCTCAGAGGGTAATGGTAGGCGTTGGGTACGTAGGCGGTTGCATTCGAACGTTCTGAACGTTCTTCGTTGGTGAAGCACTACTGAGGAATTAATTAGACGTGTGCCGGTCGTGCAGATATTACATTTTCTCTTGTATGATCTCTTTGAATCCAAAGTAGATTAAAAGCAGTTTTTGTTTACTTGGCAAGGAGATATAAGATAAGTTGAGACGAAACATGAAACACTCCTGTTAAGATCTAAATTAGTTCTCCATGTGTGGTACACTTTAACGTAAAATTTTCAACGGTGAACAATTTCTGTACGATCATTTTCCCACCCCCGACAGACTGTTCTCTTCCCGGCGAACTGAGAATTAGAGCCGTCGCGTTAACTTCAAAAGCGAGGCGATCGCCCATGACGGACCTGCGCGTGACCCACCCCGTTGCAACGATGACTCGACTCAGGCTTTTGCACAATCGACGTCACGAACAATAATGCACGGAACACCTGAACGCCTCTGACTCCGTGCTTTTTCTACGGTCTGTCGACGAGGATTATGATAATGCTCGTTCTCCGCCCGTCCCGTTTCATCCGCGAGGGAGGCCGGCGGAGGGGTGGGATTCCCGGCACGAGACAACCGAAAACAGGGGTGGTGCCACCGGGTGAGTCATCCGACGTCGGGGGAGGTCTGGCACACGGTGACTGGTCGTCCAACATCCCCCGTTTTCTGCCTGCGGCGACCGCCTATAGATTCTCTGGCGATTGAAATTATATTTTCTCCCCTGTACGTGCCCGCTCCCGTTTGAATTTCGTGGGCTGGGATGCCTTCGAGGGTCGTTTCCTTTTCGTGGAAATCGCGTTAGCCTCGAGATTCCTCGAGCTTCATGCGGGCACTAATTGTACTCGTTCTCGGAATCGAGGCGGCTTCAGTTCTGGGAAATTCGGATCGATGCAGGAGGACGAAAAACAATTTTTTGTTTGTTTGGGAAGGGAAGAGAATTCGCGGAATTATCTGGAAATATCTGGATTGTTTATGCGGGACAGGCTTGTGCTCCCCTATGGAATATTTTCGTGTAGCGGGATATCGATATTCGATGCGACGTTACAATGTTATTGGTACGTGTACAGTCCAGTACAAATCCCGGAGTGTCCGAATATTAAAGTGACCAACTAACGAAGACGTTACGTTAAACTTGAATGCATCCAAGAGAAGGAGAAATTTATTACTGTCCATATTCTTTAGGTCTACGGACATCCTGTAAATCCGTCCTACCAAGTAATAGCCTACATCATGGAACGTGCTTATACGTTCGTTTTCCATGTTCCCTCGTAAAGTATCGGATGAAATATTCTTGCCGAGATGTGCCCCTTGCGAAACCACCCACCCACGGCTCGTCATCAAAGAGCTGCGCATTTCGGTTCGACATTGTAAGGCAACGAAAAGAAGGGAGACACGGGATTGCGGGTAATCACGCGACACCGCATGATTTACCGGGACAGGGAACATGTAGAGGCGGTACGATTCATAAATTATACTAATTCAGCGCGCAATCGTTCACGATCGACGGGAAAAAACGGCGCCGGCCAGCTATAAATCACAAAGCCAATTTACATCGCAAAATCAAGCAAAACGTTTCACGCCGATCCAACTAGACCGAAATTCACGAGAGATCTTACTTTAGTCGCAGGAGTAGAGAAAAAAGTTACTGTACGCGTAAATTTCGATGACTATCCTTAATAAATGAGCGATAGTAGCGTGCTTTCAACGGAAATTAAATAAAGAAACTAGAAGTAACGAAATCAACATTGCGATTAGATCGTTGGGATCTTTTTAGCTAGATTCGTGGGATTTCTTCTTACCTTCCGTTAATTTTCTGACCACTCGAGACTTCAGTTCTCGAGAGCTAAGAATCGATCGACCACGCTAGCTTCTCGGAACGAGGTTCTCCGATTTTGACTAACAAATTTCGGGGCAAGTTTAGGTGTGCCACCCCCGTTCGCGCAGCTGGCGCTGAATCATCCGGAGGCCCTCGGTCTCGAAAGTACGGCGTTGCCAAGGTTTCGGAGCGGCTTCCGCGGACTTATCGCTTCCTCTTATCGTCTCGACTTAGGAAAAAATAGCCCATTGCCCGTGATACTGAACAGAGGCTCACGTGACTTCCGTCTTCGGTACTACGCGATAACTCCCGACCTGACCGTGATCCCCTTCGATTCGTCTAGGACGTGCTACACGAAACAGACAACCGATCGGTACATATGTATGTAAGTGACTGTAACACGACTTTTTTCGACGTAGATTGGACGTGTCAAGTAACGTATTAGGCTGACATATATACTAAACACCGTTTCTCTTGTGTTTGAATTGGTAGCGCTGATAACATGTTAGTCTATCTTATCCTCGATTGTTTACACCATATTAAAGAGGAAAAAGTGAGATTGCTGCTATAAATATTACCATTTCTCCAAACATATCCCACAGAGAAACGATTCTAGAATCTTCTTTAGAGGACTGTTCATAAACGACATTTCGTGTGCGCTACCTAATAGTTGGGCACTCGCGGAGAACGTGGAGACGAAGAGAATGTTTCATTGAACGAGACCCGCGACCGAGACTCAGCGATGAGTCACCTCAGGCGCCATAGTTTCTTCCGTTCTGTTTTATTTCTGACTACCGGCTACGAGGGTGCTTCTAAAAATTATTTATGCGAAATGTTGTCGTAAGTCGAGGATTTGCGGCGACGTTGAACAGACGGTGGCGTATTTCGCGAGAAATAGAAACCCGCGTGGGCGGTGGAAAATTCAATTCTTTACTTTTCATCAGCTGATTCGGACAATTTACGATACGAAAACTGCAGCCAGGCACAAAATCGGACCACTCTGTACCGAGAAGCTAGTGGTCGATCGATTCTTGGCTCTCGAGCGGTTGAAGTCTCGAGTGGCCAGAAGATTCATAGAAGGTAACCAAAAATCCCATGTGTCTAAAAGGTCCCAACAATTTAACAACAATGTTGATTTCGCTACTTCCGGTTTCTGTATCTCATATATTTGACGAGAACTGGAAAATTGTGTTTCAGCTCCCGCGTGAAGTGAAAATTCTCTTTTCCTCCAACTTTCGCCCCTCCCTTCCGCAACGAGGTCTTATCCAGCCTGTGGCTCTCAACGTTTATCTCGAGCTATTACGATCAAACGATCGGTCCTTGATGCGCGTTAAATGTTTATATCGCGACCAAGCATTAGGGCCACGCAATAGTGGGCCCGTGTATCGCGTATATCGAGCGGGGCTTCGGGACCGTAATTCAAGCAGCCACTTCAGAGGCAAGAACGGCCGCAACAATGGCCGTAACTGTAGATTCGAGGTAACTTTACACTCGAGTCCATTTTCTCTTTGCCCACTTAAGCCCGCCGCTGCAACGTTCGCGCCCTGTCGGCCGGAGGAAAGGGTTGGCGACACGTGTTCGAATTTCCCTTAACGGTCGGCACGCTCTAGCCCACCCCGGAACGCGCTGTAATTACCACGAGGTAACGCGAGATTGCATCGTGGATGCAACGAAATCGAGATGCTTCCGGAGCTTTCGCGAGAATCACGAAATTTTATACCCCCTTTTCGCTGGCGAAATAGACTCTTATATTATAATAGTGAAACTACTAAAAAGACCTGTACCATTTTTTAATCTCGAACTTCGTTACCTAGATACGTTAACACGTTGGTTGCCAGACTAAAACTCGTGAAAATTTCAACAGGATTAAATTTCTGCCTCGATACAATATTCTCCGAGGAACAGTGTCCCACGGTACGATCGCGGAATATCGGGATCGATCCATCAGGCGTGGAAGCCTGTAGATCCTGTTTGCGCGGCAAAACCATAACAATTTCGCGGCACATCGCCGGAAGGAAGCGCCGTAATAACTTCTTGCTTCTCGCAGCGTCGTAAAGATTAAAAGGGGGGAAAGGGTCAAGGCGAGATAAAGCAAAATTGATGGCGGACCTAAATCCTTGCCGGTGGATCTCAACTGGTCGACGTTAGAAAAGGGAAAGGGCGGCCGGATCGCGTGCCCCGTGGGTCGGCGCAACATCGACCATCGTTAATTTGAATTATTATTGGTCGTGGATACGCGATACGGCGCGGCTCGCGGCAATTATTACGAGAAAACGCGTCACACCGTGTGCGTAATAGAATCGCAAGTCACCGAGTATAGAAGGTAAGCTTTTCGATGCCTGCCACGGGGAGAAAATCGAAGAGTAACCCTAGGACGACTTATGGCAGTACGAGTCGTCGTTAGATCTACAAATACCTACAGGGTTCCGTTTAAATCAAACTCGGTAGAATTGAAATCCGAGAGGCAATACCAGAAGTCGTCCTAGGATTAATCATGGCGTCTACGAAACCCACATGGCTCCTAGCTTACGGAGAACTGGTGTTTGATGAGATCCAGTAGTTGCTGGTTCTTGGATGTAAATTTAACTTGTCAACGTGAGTTTGCACGAGTGATGGTCAAGTTATTTTTAAATAAGGTAAAATCCAAAAAGTCTATTGAATGAATGCATATCTCAAATGGAGTAACCCGACATAAAACACGTGGTTAAGAGAATATCGTAACCACCGGCTCGAGTACACCAAAAGCTTTACCACTGTGCAAACCGTCGTTGATGAGCCAGACTTGCGCCCAGGGACCTTCTCTCGTAAGTGGCGCGAGAGGAACGAGTCCTGCGCGACGATCGCTGTTCTACGGAATGGAGCGAACTTTCCAAACGTCCTCCATGCATGGCGACGCGTTAAATTAACGAGCAGGCTTTTCCATTAATAACAAACCTCGCGGGCACGGTAACACCCGTTCCATAACGGGACAAACTGTTTGCGGTTGCACAACCGTTTGACGATTTCTCGCGACAAGCGTTTGACCATTCGCGGGGACCGGTTCTCTTCGCGCTAATCGTTCGATCGAGTTTTAGCGAAAGTCGTCGATCAAACGATAATTGATAATACAGCGAAACCTTTGTATAATAATGGGTTATTCCCACTTATCGAAACGAGCGTATGAATAAATAAACACGGCACGCGAGTGGTCGCTTCAAAAAATAAATCTTTCCCAACAACCTGCTCCGAAAAGATAACTCTAAAATTGCTCAACTCCGCGTTCAGCCGGTCTCGATCACCTCCATTGCTAACAAACATGTCCCCCACCCTTGCTTATTATTAGTACAGGCGTGCTCAAAACGCGTGGACCGATTGGCAATAACCAGGTGAATCACGTACCATGCCTTCGTCTATCGAGGTGTCTTCCTCGAAGTAGCACTCATCGGGTTCATCCGGTGTCAGCGCGGTAGGAGTTTCCGGTGACTCCTCCTGGATGTCCTTTCTCCTCATCCAGTCCATGTCGAGGTCCCTCGGAGGCTCTCGCCCCGGCAATAAGATCGCACGGCCTGTGTCTTGGTTCGCCGCTTCCGCGAGATATCACATGTCTCTCGATCGCGAAACGCGCGACAGACAAAAGCCCGCAGACGTAGCACTTTTTCTTATCGTTTATCGCGAGCCCCGACTACGCGGAAGCCACACCGCCGCCGGCTACAGTTGACATTTGCGAAATGTCAAACCTTTTTCTGGCCCACACTCGGAGCAATATCGCGCTAACGAGACGACGCGGCCACCGAGATCGAAACTTCGATATAAGCGCGCTAGCGGCGCTCTTGGATGCACGTGTGCACGTACACCCCGTGGCGCGGTTCGATAAGGGCGGAAAATGAAGGAGGGGAGGAAGAATGGAGCACGTCGTGTCTCGCCCGACGAAACGAATCACAACGTCGATCGCACGAACGAATCGCGAGAGGTCGACGGTTTCCCGAGGAATCGGCTACGTACGCAAAACGTCAACGACGAGGTACGAGCACCGAGAGGAACCACGCTCGCGATCGAAAAACGGTCCGCGAGCGGAAAACTGGTTCGACCTTCGACACCCAAGCACTCTTCGATCGAGAGGAGAATTCACACGCGACACAGGCTCCGATATCCACTAGAAGAGCGTCGTTAAAAAGCGTACCGGCGAGATGATTGCGAGCGAATGACGTACGCGCGCGCAGTCTCGCGTGTGCACACGAGCTACGGCGACGGTGCAGCTGCAACTGTATGCGCAGACCGGGAATGCTGGAGGTGGTACGGAGGCGACGCGATGGGCGCGCTCTGTCTCGTCTCTGACTGTGATGCCGGATTGAGGGCCACAGGCACGCAGAACCTCCACCCCACCATCGTACGCACACGAACGACGGGAACGGGAACCGCGTGTACGCGAACTGGGAACTTCGGACGGGTTCGGGTACCCGAGAAAGGCGACGAATGGGAGAGTCCTTCCCTTCTCCCTCTCCAGGCGAAACGAATTGTCGGCAAACGAAATACGACGAGGCTGGACGGTCGTTTACTCTTGTAGACGAAATTAGAGCTGGGACTCCGCGAACGCCTGATGAGCATCACGGGGTTGAGATAAAATTCGGGTACACGAGAATGAGTTATTGCGATTGCTTTTCGATTGGTAATTTTTCGTGAATTTTTCGTGAATTTATCGAACGCGGAAAGTTTCGAAGCATATCAGTTAGGAGCACTTGGTGAAAACGAGGAAAATGTATGAATAACCTCCGAGGATGTCCGAAGAGTTGAGCTCACTGATGCATCAGTATGAGTATGTTGGAGGTGGAAATTGTCTGTGACTAGCGTCCTCGATCTGGCACCGCAGGTCTTTGCGATCCTTTTCTCTTCTCGCTGTCTCTCTAAAGCTCATCTCTTCCGCTCTTTTCGAGCAATCGTCCTTTCTCCCTTGCACTCAAGCTCGCCACGATTGCCGTCACTCTCACTCTTCGTGGTCTCCCTCGCGCGTATATTATCCTCCTCCACTCCCTAGACGTTCACCGTCCTTATCCAGCGATTCGTCACTCGTTACGTTTATCTTTCTCTCGTTTAGAGTCCCTTCTCCCTTTCCAGCTCATACTCTCTTTAATCTCATTCTTCCTCTCCACTTTGCTCCATCCATTCGTCGCTCCGTCTCGTTCCTTCCGCATGGTGCACCTATAGCGTCTCTAGCACTCTTCTCTCTCTCTCTCTCTATACGCAACTCTATCGTAGGGACCCTTTGCTCTATCCTCCTCCCTTCCTGTGTCCGCCACGCATTTTCCTCCTTCGTTTCTATCCATTTACCAACCCGCCAAAAGGTTTTCCTCTATCCTTCTTTACCCTAGAGTCTAGGGCCTAGACTTTCTCTCCCGTTGCTCACTGTCCTCGTTACGTATCTCGCGCAAACTCCCTCGACTCTCTAGCCCAGTGGTTCTTATAACCCTTTTAAGCTGGCGGCACAGTTTGGAGCAGACATGCTCATCGAATGGTGTACGACAAGATTTCACACATTGCATTACGCAATGCTAGAACGTTAGTCACTTATTTTGCTCACCTCTGGCTAAGAGCCACTATTCTAGCTCCGTTTCTCCCGGATCGCTCTAGACTTCCTCCTTTCCTCGACGTTATTCTTCCGCTCTTCTGCTTGACCTCTCGTTCCATCCTCCTCCACGTTTTGCATCCTTCTCTGCCGCGACTTTCCTCTTTGAAAGCCTGCCGCGGAAAACGACCGCGGCTGGACAGAGCAACGGAAGGAGGGGAGAGAGGAGAGACGCGAAAGAGAGAAGACCAGAACGACTTCTCTCTTGTCTCGGCTCCAACTATCTCTCTCCAGGAGCAATATCGCTGTCCCGTCCCTTCCCCTCTTGTCCTTCGTACTCCCCCACCAAGGGACTCTCCATCTTTGTTCCACCCGCGGTGTCCTCCCTTTCCGCAGTTCCCTGACCCCTTCCCTTTCGCGTGGAGTCACCACGAGTTCAGGGACGATCCGTTTTCAGTCGAGACCCTGGATCTAATGCCCCGGGGGATCCCAGAAATAGCGACTTTCTTCGGTGGCAGGGATTTCATCGTTTTATGTTTATGGGATCCGATACAGATACATCTTTCGAAACAAATTGTCGATAAGGGCCCACGGAAGAATTGTCCCCGACGATAAGAACGATATTTATGGGGCACAAGCGGAACACGAAGCTGTTGGACGGTGGGAGTTTCGCCAGTATACATTAGTCACCACGATTAGCTTGTTTTGCTTTTGTCCTACTAAAATAAATTGAATAAATAATCGCACCAAGTTGATATCGCCATATCAACGCTGTGTTTTCTTTCCGTGAATTATTCATCGAGATAAAACAAGATTCTTAAGTTGCGAAAGTCGTTTATCGTTCTTCAATGACAAATATAATCGAACAGGAACAAGCCAGGTGCATTACAAAGGAAGTAAACGCACGGGGCAGGCTTGTAAAATCGATAATTCGTAGCACCCTGTAAATTCGCGAAACATTGCATAAGCTTTCTCGTAAATCACGCGTCATTGAACCGCACCGAACCATTATATTACACCCCTGAGTTTGGGGTTGAATCGTGAAAGAAAGAGGATCGAGGAAAATGCCAAGCATGCCACGATAAGAATGACCAGGAGGAGAAGAACGAACTCGATGCTAGAGCACGGACACTTGGAGAGGCGAAATACCTTAGTAGAAGATGGGCATAATTCACAGGACGAAGAGAAATGACCCACAGTGTCGTAACTAGTAATTCGAAAACACGATGTGGAGCGTGACTCAATTTTAATCACTGTCAGCTGAATGGAAAACTTTAAATGAGGTGTCAAAGCTGAGCAGAAGGTGGGACCCACCTAACTCCGAAGAGGTAAGACTTCGTCTCTAGACTTGCATCTAGATGCATCTAGAACGCAGCCAGCGCCAGCAGTGGGGACGTCACTGGCGCGAACCACGTTGGAGAGGGAGAGATGCTGGATGAGATGATGCTGGACCCGTGTGTTAGTCATGGGTTGCCCATGGCAACCCACGCGGCTAATGCGCGCGGTACGGGCTGCTCGTTCAGGACAACGTTGGCTATATATGCACGGGAGAGCGTACGTAACTCCGTAGGTTGTACTACGCTTACTACTACGCCTGTGCACAATGGAAAATGGGAGGTCAGGTTCGTGTGCATCCAACACACGTGGCCGAGTTAATTGATTTCGCCTCCCGTTCGTTGCCACGATGTTGCCATTCGATCGGGCCAGCCAACGACACCGCGTCATCGTCGTCGAGTCGGGTCGCGTCGCGTACCTCGAATAGGAATCTTCAGGGAGGAATGCGCGGACCGATGCGAACGACAGATGAAACAGCGTAATATCGAGTGCTGGCATCGGGATGGAAAACGACGCCAGCGTTCCCAGCGCTGGTATTTATATTTCAGTTTTTCGATCGCTTGTCGCACGCACCGAATATGTAAATTGTACTTCGTAGACTACAACGTAAAACTCATTTATTTCTTTTCGATGCTAAAACTCTTTATACTTTCGTAACCACCCCATTTTCCAAAAAGATCGTATCACTTTCGCAACGAACGAATGCAAAATGAACACTCGAGATGATTCGACGTCTCCGTAATGAAAATCGAGTGACCCGTCGGAGTGTATAATTAACTTGAACGATAACTTGCGCAAATATCGTCGCTTTCACGGCAACTAGCGTCACCAGTCGACGATTATAATCAATTTCGTCGGGCAAATTGCGCGCAACGTGCTGCGACATCGGCCGCAGAGTACTCGTCGAACGTAATCACCGTCGAGCCACGAATAATTTCTCTGCGACCGCGGTATCGAGTTTGCACTCGATCGCGACACTCGAAGAATTCGGTTAGCCGGCAACGAGGATGCAGTTGCACCGGTTCGTTGCATTCGGTCGCAATCACGCCGTGTGCAGTGTGCACCAATTAAGAGCGCCCCACGCCGTAATCTGAGATACCACGATGCATGCAAATGCATTCTACGGTGCACGCCACGACCGTCGCTGGACGGCGAACGATCGTTATCGCTTGATTATCGGTCGTTGGTAATGGCGGTTTTCCAGGATCCGTGTCAGGAAGAGACTTCGGATTATTTAACTAAAGAGCTATCGAAGGAACGATTAACATACTCCGATTGCGTAACGCACTTATGAAATTCATGCCTCGTACGAAATCCTATATAAATTCCTCGAGTACATTTTTCACCCCAGCCCCTCGCAAGTGCAAGACCCACGCCACACGTCTTAGCCGGCGTAGGACCGCGATAGCGCCTGTTCAAATTCGATTAACGCCTGCATATCGCGGCGCAGAAGTAAAGATAATCGCGCCGAAGGCTCGATCGAATAAAGCAAATCAAGTTTCAACCGATCGGAGGCTTGCGAAACCGTGTTACCCAACGGATGTATGCGTGGCGCTCGCGGCCGCAACGAACAACGAAACCATTTCGCATGGTTGCATTATCCTGGAAACGCAGCCAGGACTGGCACAGATACGGCTCGACGTTAACGCCGACGAACCGTGCGCCGAGGAAAGGAAACACGGGCCCGGTGGAACGTAGAGAGCAATTGTGCATTAAATTGAAACAGGCCACGACCGAGCGAAGCGGTTCCCGTGGCATTATGCTCCGTCCCGTGGAGTTCGCGCGTATTCGAGCCAGCGCGTCGATACGCGTAACTCATGATTGCCGGTGTTCACGGAACGTCATGCTGCCCATTAAGCCCCACCAACGCGTCCGAACGAGTTGAATGCACCTAGAGAACGCGGCCTCCGCGTTCGCCCCGGCGATAGGGTGCCCGCGAGACGCGTGGGAGTCTACATGAAATTCGTGGCTCCGAGATAGGTGCGAATGGAAACAATGTGTCGAAATCAACGGTGTCTTCTCACGGGATACCGTTCCTCTTCTCGCAGCCGAGATGTGTACCACATTTCAGGCGCTAATGCGCTTCCTACGTTCTCGCTTTCGATACAGCGATACCGGTATTCGTTCGTTGCTTCGCGATGCAGTTCTACGATAACGATCGTACGCCAAACGTTATCGAGTCGGTGTAAAATACTCCGTGCAAATGCGTAACGAATCCCCATCTATCTATCTGCCATTGGTGGACCATTTTCAATGGTATAATTACATCGAGTCAAGCGAAAAAGCTGCAAGTTTCCTTTTCGCCGCATTTAACTAATTACCCAGCCAGTGAAATACGCACCAGTCGCCGGCAAAACCTGTTATCGCCAGAATATGACAATCCGTGTCCCGTTCCCGATGTATTTCTCTCTTCATTGTTGGCGAACGTTAATGAGGCGTTTCGGAGTGGCCCTTAACGTCGCGACAATGGGAAGAAAAATTACAATGTCCAGGTAACGCAATGTTCCGCGAGCGCCGCGGATTCGTTTCTTCCCGACAAAACCACGGACAGGACAAAAGTGCGCCGTTAATTTTTAACACCGTTGTGAAGAGACCGTGCGACCGTTCCATGGACCAAAACAGCCTGGCCAGACACTCGGACCTTTGAAGTCGTCCGCTGATGCAAGAGCCGAGAGTTCATCTCGAAAGATTTACATCTCCCGCGAGCAGAAAGAGGAAAGGTATGAAGCAACGGGCACGGTGAAAGGGAAGGAGGCACAGAAATAAACGCCGCACGAACTTACCGAGGCCAAAAGGGTCCCTGGGAAGCGGAGACTATCCCACGACAGGACCTAAGCGTCCTTTCAGGATTCTCTCGTGCCGCCAACCAGAAAACCGTAGGTGATGTACGAATTCGGGTAAACGGAGATTGAACGAAAAAGAATGGGATCACATTACGACTTTCACGGTAAGACCTTCGATTGAACATTGCCATCCACCTGCGCGATTGCAAGGAAGCTTTTTCTAAAAACAATCGCAAATGTTTCACGATCCTGAAAGAGGTCACGAGTAACAATCCACGGTAGTAGCGACAAAATTATCGACTTTCTCCGAAGAATGGTATGCAAAGCGGGACCCGTAACGCTCTCCCGAGGTCCGCGTTTAGAGGCAGTTTAACGAGATATCGACCCATGAATTCGATAGTTTACTGCGCCAGGGAATCCTGCGGCAACGCTGATCGAGGCTCGTCGGCGTTGTCGCGGGGATTAAATCCAGTACAGTCCGACACGACCACGCCCAGTGAAATGCGCATGTGGGCACGGTTTAAACACTCTTACGAGTCGTCATATTTGTTTGGAAACCTTTACGCATCGCAGAAAAAACAAACGATCGCGAGTCATGATCGTGTCCCTTTGCAGAGTGCCTCAATCATGTCCGAACAATCTCGAGGATTTGTAATACGCAATCGCAATGTTGGTCGTCGATTTTTCTCGACCTGACAGAATTTACTTATAGATAAACAATTGTGAACGACGTACTATCATCATATACGGTCAGTCCCACGATTATTCTTAATTCGGTCATCCTTAAAAATAATGAAAAAATCCTGATTATCTGAGCGTCTGTTCAGCTTCCGGAAAAGTAAAGCTCCTGGAAACTAGGCGACGCCAATAGTCGAGGGAATTCCTTTCGACAAGCCAACAGAGCGCTTACAGCATCAGCTTTAATTAGCGGTAATTAGAAGAAGCTCCGCGGACGACGCCACAAATTGAAACCGGCGTAAACCAATCTAGAGGAGAGCGTGCGAGGTAAAGAGCGTTCAAACGAAACGCCGACTGGCACCAATGAAATTGCACCACGGATGTCGCGGCCAGATAAAACATTCTTGGCCGTTCTCAGCCAAAAACTCACCCAGCCGTGGTTATTGCTCCAAATGTAGCGCTATGGCATGACGGAGATCTCATAAGCTCGTCGACTGTGTATGTCCACATACCTTCGGCATCTACTGCGAACGGCCGAGTCGATGGCTGGCCAGATCAGCATTATTAAGAAGTCAGTGCGAGTACTTTACTTGCTCTCGGTTCTTCTTCGATATAAATGGTTAGATAGAGAATCTACGAGGAAAGTTTACTCAGCGATTAACATCGGAGAGGCAAGAAGAATTAGCTGAAGGATGTTAATCTTGCAGCCTCGAACAAGTTGTTATTTGTTTTACGTATTGGCTGCCTGAAACAGTTCAGGCAGTATGCGGTTGCTACAGGAGAACAACGCATTTTTCAAAGAGAGCACGAATTGAAATTAGTCAACGAGGGTTCGCTGTAATTATTGCATCCGTACAACAATTTCATGATTTCTCTGGTTCGCCAGAGTCGCCACAGACTATCTAAACAATTTTCTAAATAACTACTTTGGAAACATCCCGTGACGAAGACGAGGACGATAATTGGACGAGCTGTGCTCCTTTTCCGACTGTTGGATGCGTTCGTTCCTACTTTCTCCCCAATCACGAAACAGATATTGTTTCCTCGCGAAACTGTGGATGCTCGACTTAGCGAGGAAGTTAACTAGACCAACGATACCGAAAACTCGATTGCGTAAGCCTCGCAAGCGCGGCCAATTGACCCGCGAAATCGCGTTATCGGTCGGAGAATGGAGTTAACTGGTTTAACGACGACCTGATAACGGAATATGGGACGACGTAATGATGGAAGTTCGTCGAACCGCAGCCGCGTTCGCTGCACTAATAGAACGCTCGGAGCACTGAATCGAGAGTCGATTGCGCAATTTTCAAGGGAATGCCGCGGCTCCAGCGAGACGCTAATAGAAGGTTAGCGGAAGAAAGCGAAAAAGAAACGCACTCGGAGGCGTCGTGTAAACTTGGGGATCAGAGAATAAGAGACGCGACAGCTGCTGCGAGTTGCGTGAAATTGTGTCTCACAAAATAACTCGCTCCAGTTGGAAGACATCCTAACACGGGATCTTCTAAGCCTCGGTGATTAACCCTATTAGCAAATCCTCAACGAAACGGACAAAGCAGTGGGTGGTTAGAATTCGGAGGAGCGAACAAAGTTAGTTAAATTAAATCGCGTTGATAACGAGTCCGAATGCTCGTAGAGCTCGTCGACGAGACCGTTCGTTCTTCGGGGGAGTCGTAAGAGGGCCTTAAGACCCGCAGGAGGGCCCAAATCGGACCGACACGACGAGCAGGAATGCGTCGAGATATTTCGCGACTCGTGGAGGGAGGCGAAATTCCAGCGAGAGGGGACCACGATGAAGAAGAAGAAGAGAAGAATGGAACGACTAAAAAAGACCAACGGAGGTCTCGAGCAAGGAGAGAAGAGGGCCAAGCGTACACAAATTGCCGCTCGGGACGAAACCGCGTGTTCTTCGACGCGCGTTCCGTCGATTCCGTAAAACTTTTGACCGATTCGACTCGTTCCGTACTGGCTGAAAATTCTCGAAACGTGGCAGGAACGTATAATTACGAAATTCTTGAAACGAATTTAATCGCGACTGATATGCCCAAGTCATCTGCTTATTGAAGTGTGAACACTTACTCAAGAATTATCAAGAATTATTTATGCGTTACTTATGTACGCATTTATACGGAATGAAATCACAGTGAATTATTAAAACCGAGTAATAAAAATGCATATTAGTAGATAATCAAGTTCAAGTTAAAGGAAAAAGATCGCTACTTTCCATTCTAGTAAAACAGATTGTAAATTACCGACAACACCTGGGTCCACCGAAGCATTTCTTCACGACGCTACTCGGGTGTTATTCGCGCTTCTTTCGCATTATTTTACATGCGTAATGAATCGCATTCCGTGGCGAGTAATTGTGCTCGTGTTCGGAATATCCGCGGATCGATTCATTGAATTTTCGCCACGTTTCAGGCGATCTTACGAGCCGAGCGAGATATCGAAAACTCGCGCACGTTGAATAGTGAAAGGCGGTCGCGGTTATCTGTCGATGAAGGTCGTTGAAAAAGCGCCGCAGTAATTGCAGAAATCGCGTCGAGAGCGTTTTTTTCCCGCCTCTTTATCTGGGCGTCGGGGGAACAGGCGGAGAGTACCTTCTAATTTCAACGGTGTTGCTGGAGGGACTCTACGTATTTCTATCTAATAAACGAACCAAATTTCGAAAGTCTACGTCAATTATTTTCCCTGAAAATTGCTTCGAGACTGATCGAAATAAAACAGTATCATCGAACCAGCGGACTTGAAACGAATCGCGGGTAGCAAACGCGCAAGTTGAACCACGGACGATACTTCTCCCGCGAGAAGGGACCATCTCGTCGGTCCCACGGGAAACCGGCCGGAGAATCCTCTTGGTGAAAAGACTCATCTTGTAAAGAATCCCTGGCTCTTACGTTAAAAGACGCGAGACGTACGTAGCGTTAAAAGACTCATCTGGGCGCGTTGCTCCTTGCTTCAACGTTCGCTGGTTCTCGTCGTTGTTCTCTCGGGCAATTCTCTCGAGTGGACAAAAACCTCACTTTCCTCCTGCGCGCTTTCTCATTATTCTAAAAACTCTTTCTGGGGGCCGGATGGAGGACACCGCTCGTCGCCTCGCTCATTCCAGGGTAGCCCGCGAATTTCTAGGCTGCCCTGGCGAAATCTCCGTCTTCTTCTTCCCCCCCGCCCCCTCCGCCCTCGCGAGAATCCGTCGGAAAAAGAGGTCGGGACGACAAAGGATTTCTAATGGACGCCGGGCACCAGAGGACGCCTTATAAGGCGAACCTCTCGCGAAGGTGGCTCAACCTCCTTTTGGTCTCTCACGAGTATCTCGTGGCGACTTCTGCGAGCGGCTACAGGCGCCTCCGTGGCCGGATTTAGACTGAAAAAGAAACACCGTGGAGTTTCGGGAAGACGAAGACGACGACCACGAGACCCGACGACGAAGGCTGTTCGGGAACCGGGGCGTCGAGCCACACCGGCCCGATCGTGACCGGACCCCGAGATCTCTCTCGATCCTTGGATCTCGATACCCCTGCCGACTTTTGTATTTCGGCCTCCCCGGACGATCGTGTAACGAGGGGTTCACCGAGCTTCTCGGAAGGCGTACGAATTCCCGCCCTTGTTACCCGTTCCCTCTTTTTCTGGACCGCTACTGCGGAGGCGCGAGGTTATCGAGGATCTGCCGACTTCCTGTGAACCTCTTTTGGAAAACGCGTTTTGCATGCCGGCTAATTAGTACTTTTAGAGGGAGTCTGCAGTCGGCGATCTTCGGGAAGGAACGCTCAGAGTTGTTGGACCACGACCTTTTTAAACGTTTGCGTGGCGTATCAGAGAGGTAAACTTAACCGTTAAAGAGAGCACGAAGAGCGATAGCGAAGGGTTAGTTGCATGGTAATCGTCTTGATAGCGATATAAGGAATTACGTGACCGACTCCAAGTTATGTTCTTGCACATATTTAAGATTTTTCAAAAAGTAGAGTTAATTGATTTATGCAGCGAACGGGACAAATGTATAACTCCAAAACTAGACGTGTAATTCATATTTCTGTCCTCAATGACACTTGTTCTGCGAAGACTCGAATTTCCTCCCTCGATCAACCCGACAACTTTCCCAGAATCTCTACGACCGCTTAACGAGTCCGCTCCGAATCGCGGAATCCTCTTCGAAGCAACTCGAATCGGAACCGCGTTCAGGGGTTATCAAGCCGTAGAGCATGAATCGCGCGATCAGGATTTAACTAAATTTCCAGAGCGATTGGTCTCTCATTCGGGTGGCAAACAAATCGATTCCGGCTTGATGCTGGCAAACTGCTACGTTTCGACACGATCCTGCGAACGTGTCCGCGTATATTGTAAATTATGTAACGAAACGCGTACGTACATGGATACGCGACTATATCGTCGCGTGCATACATATGTAAACGGCATGACGCATTCGCATTCATGTATGCAGATTCGAGACGGTCCGGGACCTTTGAGAAGCAATCGACTGGCCGATGCGGAGGCCCCTTATTGTCTGACCGGCATGAATACCAAGCAAAACGCCGCTGAAACGGCGCGATCGAGCTTCTTCGTATTTTCCTGACCGGTTCGTTTAACGAACAACTGGGAATATTCGTTCCGAGAATCGAGTAATTCCTCCCCATCCTCCGGCCTCCGTTAAATTAACCCTTCCAGCAACATTTCGCGCGCATCACCGCCAAAGAAGGAAAGCGCGCTGCTCGGCGAGATAAATAAGATCCCACTCCGTTCGAACTTCGTTCTTGTCATTAACATCATAAATGGTTTCTTCACATTCTTAACATTGTAAAAGGTTTCCAAGGCGAAGTTAATAAAATACAAAAGTAACACCTCAATTTTGGGCTTCCCCTCTAGCTCGGGTACCTCGGGGTTGCTAAAGGATCTTGATTAGATCTTGATTAGATCTTGATTAGATCATCGGGCTACCATTGCCGATAATTGTCGAAAAGTTTCGTTAATAAGAATTCGAGTCTCACTCGTGGTTGTAAGCCAACGAGTTAACCTTGCATACCTAAGTAGACTCTGACTCTGAGACCCTATGGATTTTAGGCATTTTACTTTGTCTCCAACATGGCGCATAAAGTAGTGGAATACGAACAAAGAAACAACGAAGATAACGGCGGCCATAGACGGACAGTTGATTTCGACCCGACCATAAGTTTCGTTCAACTGTTTCCCAGCACAGCCACCGTTGCCAATAAACCGGAGGATCATAAAGGACGATAAAGCTTTAGCCGTATTTCCTCTCGCCGTGTACAGAGGAGTCCTTCGCGCGAACAAGAGTCCCGAGGTTGATTTTATAGCGATAGGGAACGTCGCGAGCACCGTAATCACGGCGCGTTCGCGGTAGGATCTAGACGATCGCGTCGAGATCGAGCGGATTTATGGCTTACCGTGTGCAGAAGATCTTTGAGATGCGACGAACGAGCCGCCACCCTCGAGGATTTCGTCCTCCGGACTACGACCAGGCTGCCTTCCTTTCCAGCCAGGATTCTCGGCATCGTGTTCGATTTGACCAATCGATACTCGTCCCCTGGATGCCTCCTCTTCTTCCTGAACGTGCCGCACAACATGTTTACTGGACTCTTCGCTGGCTCGCCGAGGGAGTCACTGACCGATCATCGATCCAACTGTTCACGAGTTACGAGATCATGTGTCACCACTGATGTTTCGCGACTCGAGGACAACGCGCAACTTGTTCAACGTCCACGAACACGCTATGGATACTTCTCTCGATCGGTCAGGATATTTTAGTCGCGAAAAAGTGGGATTCTCACGGCCCTTGACTCTCGATAGACAACTCCAGGTCGTTCAAACACCCACGGATACCAGATGGTCGTTCTTCTTCGACTCGGAGACTTTGCGCGAGATGCTCGAAGGTCCACGAGTACACCACGGATATTTTCTTCGATAGTCTATAATGCATCAGACTCGAACACGATGTACGATCCTGAGATTCCTCCTCGACTCTCCATCCGAGATAATTCGCAACTTGTCAAAGCATCCGCGAACACACCGACAGATTTCTCCCAACGATACGCGATATTTGGGTCGCGAACAAGTGGGATTCGTCCGAAACCGCTAGTTAACCAATCGGTATACGGTCCTGGGATTCCAAGGTAGCGTTCACAGACGCGCGCGCACAGACACAGGAAACCGAATATTTTTTCTCGCCGCTAACAGCAGCATGGCGCCGCGTAGAGATTCCTGCATCTATTTAACTGCCCGTCCAACTCCGCTCCACCCACCGCGTGCTCGGTTAACCAACCCTCTTCTCGCCTCTTTTATTTCTCGATGCTCTCTTCTCGTTCTCTAAACACCGCTCCCACCGCTTTCGGCATCTCTTTGACGTGTCCACCGACGGCTCCTCTCTATTTTTTTTTCCACCGGTGGGTCTCTTCGATCCCGATCTCCTCTTCCTCGACGCTCCTTCCAGGCTCTATCGCGACACCCACGTACTAATTAAGACCCGACGTCGTCGAACCCTACGTGCACTCGCGCGCCACGGGGGACACCGACGCGAGATCGAGGTGATCGACCGGTAAAAGGAACTGGTTGGATCGATCTCCCGGGATCGACCGTGACACCGCAGGTTGACTCTCGCTCGCCACGACTCGCGAGTTCGAAACAATTCGCTTTTGTTGCGACGCACTCTTCGACGATGGTCCTTTGATCTTCGAAGCTGTCCTCTTTTTCTTGTTCACTTTGAGACTCGATGTCGACTCTCCGGCACAATTTCAATCCTTTATTGTAAATTGGAGTTTAGTTCGAAACGTTCGTCGCTCTGCGTTTCAACGAGTAAAGTTGGGCAACGTCTGGGTTGGTCCTTGGCACTGGATGTTCTTCTTTTTATGGAAGTCTCTTCAGGCGATCCCCGAGTTGGTTCCACGCGGACTCACCTGTTGTGCAAGCACCGTTTCGGATCGCTCGATGCTTAATTAACGGAATCTCAGCCGGCTCGAGTCGCAGTGAGAGCCGAGAGTCGACTGAAGGCATAAGGCTCCGGTTGTGGTCGTCGAAGGAACCCCACCACGTTGATTTCAACAACACCCGGCACCCAGCCCGACCGGACGACCTGGTCGCGTGGCGCTCGGCACAGATACGCAGTGTTTCTCAAAATCCTCTCTTTTTTCGCTGTTGCGGCCAACTTTCGAGCTTGCGACTCCGTTTCCGTAATTCTCTGGAATTCTTCTTGTAATTCTTGTAATTTTGTTTACACAATCTTGAATTAATCAATCTCGCAAAAAAGTAATTAGATATTCTTCGAGTCCAGCGCAATGGTGTTCGTCTCCATTTTTCAATAAGATGCTGCAGTCAAAGCTCAACCAACGTGTTCCTTTCTAGCACCTTTATACCTCGTGTCGGATTATTCGCGAGATCTTGTTCCCATCGAAAGGGGGTACGCATCGTTAGCCCGAAACGAGGAAAAATGTATCTCTGTACACGCTCGGTTTCGCCAAAGGTAAAGAAAACAGCGCGCGCTGCTTTCTGACCGCTTTTCTCGCGGAATAAAGAAGCTCGTTGAATGCAAGCTTCGTCGGGTGGTAGTTTGAAAAGCTGACGGGCTCGGTGGTATCGCTCGCGTCGCCACAATAGATCCTTGGAATACGAGAGAACGTCTATTCTGAAATTCAAGAGCGCGAACTGGGTCACTCGGATCGAGATCACTTCCTCATTTTTTTTTTCCCTCCGTCGCGTAGAACGTCCAACGGAGTCCTTCGAGGTTATCTCATCCACCGACACCACCTCCTGCGAGCAGCTTCGTTGTGCAACGAGGAGTTGTTCTCACAGGAAGTGGAACGCGCTGCATTGTTCTTCCGTGGATGAATCTTCGAACTTGGCTGTGATCTAGTTCCGCTCGGTAGCCATTTTCGCGCGCGGATCGATATCTTTTCGTTGACCAATCGGAAGATGTATCAAGAATGATCATACTTTCGTAACTATCTATGGATTTTTATATTCGAAGCGAATTTTTCCAATGGAAGTCTACGCCTGGTGTAAAATTGCATTCTGGAGGGATGTGGGTCAGCCGATTCCAAGTGTTCCAGGGACATCTGTCACCTTGCGTAACCTCGCCTGAACGTTGCTATTAATTTCACCGTCGAAGGTCTTTTTCATGCGTGAATATCTGCGGTTTAAACGATCCCCTGAAGCGGCTCGTTTCTCGCGCCGACGAAAACGTATTATTTCCACGCTTCCTACCCGTGATCACTGGTCATTGATCAGGAGTATCGAGTGCTTCCTGTCACGAACCGCTGCAAGGACAAACGACGCCTTCTCCGAGGTTTCGAGCAACGATAAAAGGGAGTCGAGAGACGCGCGAACTGGTAATACCGTTGGCTTGTTCGATGGCAAAAATTACGCGGTATTCTCGCATGAGAAAATCCGATGGAATACTGTAATAATCTTCAAGTATCGTTTTGTAACCAATCGCCAGTGTGCAACGATACCGATGAAACGGATGCGGTAACTGTACCGTAAACCGAACAATGATCGAGGTGACATTAATTCTGTATTATTTCCTAGAGAAGCGAATTGAATGTACCTTTTAAAATAATACCATGTTTGAGACCTGTTACTAAAATCCAAATCAAAAGAACCAAGTGTGTTCGAAACGAGAAGGAAACGAAGGATTCAATAACTCTCTCGGCAGACCGTAGTTTAGCGCACCTTGCCAATTTCCGTATCTTTTCGATTTACGGCTCCGGTTATAACTCACGTCGCGATGTCGTACGGAGTTGGCCACCACGTTCTGTGACTAACGAAACGTCCAAGTGACCGGCGCATTTGCATCAGAATCAGAACAATAATGTACAGTGCGCGGTGCGCAATGAGGGTGATTCGTCCACCCTTTATCGAAGGAAGCGGATATGCAATTTTCGCGTGACTCATCGCAACCCCTTCGAAAACGATCGATCATGTTGCACATATATCTTCGAAGAGTCATAATATACATGCTTTTCAGTTGCCACCGCGAAAGTGTTCGATAAACGTTTATTTATTAAATGAAATTCGTTTGTACGAAAGATTAATGATGGCCAATAAATTGACCGATCAATTACCAAAAGTATTAATGAGAATTAAAAAGAGGAATTTGGAAGAAGCTATTTGGTGGAATAACTTGTAATTTTTGTGAAGAACTGTCATCGAAACGCGAGTAGAAACTCGTAAAACCTCGCGATTAGAGCTAATTGAATTTCACGCATTAAGCTTTGGAGACCGAATGGGCGTTAAATTTTAATTACGGCTTGATTCTCGGGTAATGGGACGGTCCAGGGGCGTATAATTAATCCATTAATCTCGAGAGCCTTAAGCAGCCGATGAAACGGCGGATGGAAACTTTGAAATTAAGTTTTCACCGTGGCTGGCCTGAGGGATCGTCACACTTTCTTCGATCATTTCCTTTGCTCGATGAATCGTTAAGAACAATGACTTTGCGGATACGACCACGTTTAATTTTGATATTACGTCATTTGGTGGATGCCATTTTCCGCACATTTGGTAGACGTAGATATACGATTCTGGCCTGCAAAGCTGGCATCGTGAATAAATATTACCATTTCTGTCGCGATTCCTTAGGGAAGACGTTCATTCGGATCGTAAAAATTGACTAGTGGCGCCGAGGGACCACGCATCCGGTTCTAAATCTTGGACGATTCTAAAACTGTTCGCGTCGACCGAGTGGAAAATCTAATAAGAGCTGCCACGCCGTGGAACCAGTCACCTACTTCTCTGAAATGAAAATACCTCGCGCGAAAGGCGACCGGAAAAGCGTCGAATAATTAGGCGGACGTCAAAACACGAATTATTTTGGCTCTCGGAATGAGAACGTTATTGTTCCTTTTAATTGCGTTCACAGTTGGATAAAAATCGAAGAATTACGGTGTTAATTATGGCGTAAGCCTTGCACGCGTAATTTATGTTGCATAGACAATCGGAATAATTAAGTGCGATGGTATAATTAATTCGTATTGAATTTTAAACAGAGTCGTAATTAACGATCAACTGTAATTACAGCAAGTGGCATTCTACGAGGCAATTATTATGGAATAGGAAAGCTTGATAATAGCCAGAAATTGTGTTAATGGGGAAATTAAATTTTTGTTATTTTTGTAGACGGGTGCTTATCGTTAGATATTCAGTCTACGCGAAAAGAATAATTTTCAAAGTGAAACAGTTCGAAATAAGACCATTTTCTACCATGATCTTTCATTACAGCTACGGGAAGTACTTATTTCCCGATGTCAAATTAGCATTTCATGCCTGCTGTCCGTTGCATGTCGCTCGCCAATTTGCAGGTGGTGATTTAATCGTGACGTTGTTAATTTAATAAAAAATTTAAATTATTTTATAACGCCTGCGTGCTTTTCCTTTTTCTCGCCTATAACTGATCAATATCGACGGCACCTGATTGGTAATCAAATTTGGCTCGAAGGATACGTGGTCGTGGTGAGTTCTCGTTCAAAAATTTGAGAATCCCTGGTGCACGCAGGTTTTTACCTGAGGGATACGCATGCGCCGCGACCGACAGATGTTTCCTCCTGGCCAACTGTTGTACGCTGCGGCGACGAGAGCCGAGGCTGCATCTGATTTACCAAAGAAAGAAAGACGAGGAGAAGAAAGGAAGAAAAATCCATCTTTCCTGTCCCCGTCTCGGCCTGCTCCGTGTTCCAAAGCGAGAGAGAGGAAGAGAAAGAGAGAGGATCCTACCTCGCCCTCTTCGTCACCACTGGAGGATCCCCGAGGACGCGCTACTAAGGGCCTATAGGGGGTGGACCGCCTCTATTTAGACCCGTGAGCGCAGCCCTTATGTCGTTAGACTCGATCAACCCCACCGATAAGCAAGATCGAGTCCGACGAGACACCAGCCCTGAGTTACTGACCCAAAACCCGGATTTATTGGTCGTCCGAGTCCTACAGCGGAGGGTCCTTATGGTTTTACTGCCCGTTTATTGTCCATAATGCTTGGAGTTCCTTTTATGGCCCCGAGGATTCCCTGCGTCGAGTCGCTGAAGAGACCCTACAAGTTACAGTCTCGCCTGATCAAAACAAATTGTGTTGTCGATATTGATTACTTCTGGTTCTATGTTTCACGACGATTAACTCTAGTTAAGCTCTTAGGGGCATCGTAAACTCTACGCGTTTCTAAATTGTTTTACAGCTCGGTTTGCTTGTCACAGGTGTCAACGTCTGATCGATTTACTTTCTCATTTCGTAGTTGATCCTGGATAGTCCTCCCCCAACCCCCAGGTCTCACCTCACCGACAATCACGATCGTTAACTCATTATCCCATTCGCGCGTTGGAACGGACAGACGAGTCAAAACCAGAGAATCCCGACCGCACGAAGACAGCTTCTGAGGGCCTGTTAGACCTCTTCGGCATCGGGGCTCGAAGCAAGCCCCGGCCGACCACCTGCTCGCTTCTACGATTCGCGTTACAATCGCATCGGTGAGATTTATCGTGCACGGAATATCGAGTGGCAAGGGTACCGGCAGTTCTTATTACAGCTTATTAAGCGGCAGTAAACCGCGTATTCATGATCCAGGAACCGGTCACGAGTGAGAAGCAGATCCCTGGTATCACCTGCTTCTCGATCCGTCTTCGTCGTGCACCCTCTGCATAGTGGACGCTCCTCGTCTCTTTTCCAGTCTCGGTCGCGTCTCTGCTTCTTTTTTCGCCGCAATTCACGCAGACGGATACCTTTCCGAGGGACACCTTGACCCGTGCCACGGCTTCGACGTTCTATTTTATCCCCTCAGGTTGCCATCTTTGTCTTAGGATCGAAACGGTCGAGGGTGGACTCGTGACCGGGGCTGCAGAGGCGATTCGGATGGGGGTAGGTCTTTTGGAAACCGATAGTAGATCGTTTGCAACCCTGTATTAATATAATTTATGCGTCGCTTTTCATCTACTATCGACAGAGAAATTTACAAGATGGGCAATCCGTTCTCTTTGCAATTTATAGCTTCCTATCGAGTTACCTTGGCACCAACGAAAGTGTGATGTCACGTTTAGTTAAGTGAAGGTGCACGTTCCACCTGTTGTTTTGATCGAGGTTAAATCGAACATCCTCGGGATTGTGTAACACGTGTTCCACTTACCGACCTGAGCATTAAAACGTTCAACGTACACCTCGAAACGGAGGTAATACGTTTCATCTCGAATTTCGATCGCGACCACGTTTCTGATAGGACGTCTCCTCGTTTCGTGGTCCACGGATGATCCGACTTTGATGAAACTAGCCGGTATAATAATCTCGCTGGATGATTATCCGCGATGATCTTCGGCTACCTTTCCATCCAGCTCCCGTCAGGCCCACGGACACCTTTTCCCTTCCTCTCGAGCCTCGTGCTGGACCGCCTGCTCTCCTCGGTTCCTCTCTCGATGGTCTTGTTCTTGTTGGCAGACCGTGCCACGTTCAAATCTCGGCCTTCGTCGAGGGGGAGACGATTGCTTAACGACGCCAGCCACCTGCCCCGGTGAAGAGGAGAACACGTGCTGCCGCTACGAGGCAGCTGCAAACCAAAGGACGACGCGTACGTACGCAAGGGACAGGCTTCCCCTGTTTCTCGAGGTGTTGAGAGTGTTGGGGATACAGGTACCGAGCACGAGACCCTGGATGAGCGCACTCAAACTGCACGTCATTGCTCGCTTCGAGAACCTTCGTACCGTCTCGAGACACTCCCTTTCGCCAGACCCTGGGTGTCCAACTTGTTTCCCTTTGGTATCGCTCACTCACTTTGGTACAAGCCTCGTACTACGAGGACACACGCGTGCATCGCAAAGCTGCGTTAGGCTGGGTTATAAAACTCGAGAGAAAATGGTCCAAGTACCGAGCTTGTATCCAGAAAGACCACGGGCGGCTGTTGAAGGCTCGACGAAGTATGTACGCGAGTAAAATTGAAATTATGATGCTAGTCCGCTCGCATTAAAAAACGTTCTGAGAACGCAAAGAGTTGTACCTTTCGACAGGTGCGCCGGGAAACGGACGAAGGAACTCGAAGGGAGTTTTAGGGAGAGATAGCGTTGAACCTACGATGCAAACTGATGCATATTTCCATCAACTCGGTTATACACCTGTAATCTTGTACAGTGGGGATTCTCTTTTTGTCGACCAAGCTGGTCTTTACGGTTCGCTAACTGTAATTGCAATTAGCAAATCGGACCAGGGACCCGAAGAAAGAAACGATCCATCATTGTCATTCCCGCCGGTGCATTTTTCTCAGGTGTCGGTAGTAGATTTGTAAACCATTTGCGCATTGGTCTTCCTGTTGTGGTCGTTTGCAAAACTCTCGGACATTGTTGCGATACAGAAACTTTTTATGGTGAATGTTGGTGTAAATCGATCCTTCTTTTGGAGTTCCAGAGTATCCAAATATACGTGATCCTTTGAATACTACTGTTTAGAAACATAATATGCAAAGTACTGCACCCAGTTTCAGTCGCAGCGGACAATATATTCATCCGTAATCCTGAATCTCTGATAACACCGAACAGTTGCGCAATGGAAGAGCTTCATGAATTTCAAGCAGAGCCGTAAAGGTCTTCGGGAGCTCCAACGGTAGTGGCAGGGCTGTTGGACGAATCTCGAAAAAGATTAGGAGAGCAGAGCAACAGATGGCAAACAGAACGCGTGGCCGGTGCACCGATAGGAATTTTCTATTCCTTCGATTGTCTGTGCCATCCCTCCGGAACGAAAAACGAAACGGGAATCGACTCGCGTTTGTATGCGGGAGAAAAGTTTCCGAGCTCGACGAACCTCTCGCGACTTTTTCGCTAGAAACGAGTTTATCGGAGATGATTGTGTTGAAATCTGCGTTCCACTCAAATCTACTGGAAATTCAGTCTCGACTCGCAGAAATCGTTACTTCGATCGCTTATCGGTGCGAAAGTTTGTGGACCTCCTTGCAATTTGTATCGTGAAGTTCGAGTATTCGAATCGCCGACACTTGGTTTTTTGATTAATGGTTTCTCCCATTAAAATAAGATTTAACGATGATAACGGTTCGCGTTGACCCAGAGACTTAAGAAAACAGAAGCCTCTTGCGAGAGACACGGAAGCGAGGATCGACTTACGAGGACACGAGGGAGGCTGGACGCGAATGAAGGTCTCCGAAATTGCAGCTGCCCTTGGGCACGTGGGCCTACACCGCTACCTGAACTATTTCTTCGATCCTCGATCTCCTTTTCGACGATGTGTATACTTTATTCACGCATAACGGGAGAAACTGTCTCAGCCGTGGCCAAAAGCTAACAAAGACGCAGCTTGGATTCGAAAACCAGGTGAGGCAGCTCCTCCGGCGACGACAAGGAGTGTCTTTCAATTTTCGATCGCTTTAACGCGCTCCAGAAAACGATCGAGTAGATCCAAACGTAATCTAATATCGATTGGCGAGAGTATGAAATTATACTGAATAATATTAGGTCGTCCTAAAATTTCGTACCACTAATTCTTTAGTAGTGGACGACTGGAGTCGAATATCGATCACTCCACTGGCTAGAAACTCGATCGTTTTTTTCCCTTCGCGAGGGCTCTTTCATCGTCGATTTCGTGGCTGCAACAAGCCCAGGTTAATTCGATCACGGAGCATCGGGGAGGTTACCTGAAATCGTTCCTAACGAACTAAGCTTTTCATCGAAGGGAGGATCAGGGTCACGACATTACCCAATCATGCTTCGCGTGTCTGGGAAGCTACCTGTAGAGGGTGCAACGAAAATCATGGCATGATTGACAACGGAGGGCGATTCGTGCAGATAAAAGCGAGTCGAAATCTATAGGGTACGTTTCTATTGAATGGAAAATATTAATTTTAAAAAGAATCACTTTGAGATACTATTTCCATAAATACGTTAAGTAGCACGAACTTATGGCAAGGACTCATAATTCGATCAGAGAAATTTCTGTGGTAGTCCCGCATCGATTCTAAGAAATTCTATCTTTAGTCAATGAAACTCGAGAATTACAACCGGAAATAGTAATATTGCCGAACAAAGGCTCCCGTTGCGATTAACGATGCTAAGAAGAGCCCCACGAATGCGGATACAACGAAGCCCGCATACTAATGGCCACCGGAAGTCCTCAGACGTTCGTCTATTTTATCCTGGGACGTAGTTCATCATTCCTGCGCCTCGGTTTGTCTTTATTATGTCAAGGTCTTGACAAGCTTACGAACGCGTAACTCCGTGATTGATATTGTACTTTCACGAACTACCTCGTCGTTGATCAATTCTATATTATTACTTTTTAATTATTTCGTACGAATCAGTATAACGTACCGATTAATAAGTTTGTTACATTCGCTTGGTAGAATTAATTAGAGGAAGTTTAATTTCTGTGTTCGTAGCTAATATTTTAATTCCCTTTTTTAAATTAAGCTCTCGAAGCAACATTCGCGCCACGCGTATTTTAATCGCGAAGGTTGCGGTCGTGTTAGAGGATAACTGAGAACCATTTACTGTCGGCGGATAAAGCAGTTCGGTGCATTTGGTCGGTAACACACTCGGCGCAGATAATGTACGGCTCGCGAGTGGCGGTAACTTGGTTTTCAAATATCAGATTGCGCTGGAATACGGATACGAGAGTTTTTGTTTAACGTGAAAGTTAAAAATTAGAATATAGAATAATTAATTCTCAAATATGAACGAAGTATAGTCGAATATATCGAAACGCAATTCGAGATCATCGCAGTTGCATCCATGCATTCCCGGAATGCAATTACGCAACTCTGCGAGAAATCTCGCACGTGTCACGCAACAGTATCATCGAATAACAAATGCAACGTCAACAATGGTATCCCGTTGTGTTTAAAAAGCTCCATATCGTATTTCCACTCTGCTGGATACAACACGGCCGATGCTCGACAATTGTCGCGTTATCGGACAATAATATTTACCGAAACGTCAATGTATCGCGGTTTCCTCATTTTTCAATTACATTCGAAGAAAATAAACCGACACGCGGTTTTCTCGATTGATTTAATTTAATTTGGAATTTCCAGTGTTTCATAGGAAGCTCGGAGCTTTGTTCAAACCTTTTCTTTTATTAGTAACAGAAAAAATGACTTCGAACCATCGCTGGTTCATAAGCCCAATTTTGTTCAAAATAGCAGGTGTTCCGAGGCCTTTGAACGGCGTTGCACGTCGATTGTTCGATACACGCGACTGCGAGTTTGCACGGAAAGGTGTGACGTCCGATTATCCGTTCAACGGGATGCGCGCGCAGAGTCCTTCCTGTCCGAGAACGGAAAGGTGAGAGAGCTTTTGCACTTGCACTTGGCGGTGCATCGGAGGTCGGTCAAGGCGCCTGTGCCCATGATCGATAACCTGGCAACGCGGAATGGATAACGTTGCGCTCTGGTCGGTGACCCCAGAGGCTGGCCGCTCGATTATACTCGAGTGGATTCGCTCGTTTGATCGCCTAAAACACCAGCCACTTGTGCTTCCTTTAACCTCGACTGCTAGCAGAAAACGTTGAAACAAGATTGACTCTTACAGCGAGAGACTGAAGTACTTCCTCGACTACCGACTTCGAAATGCGATGTTTCGGGATAAAATATTGAAAAAATCATGTCGAAAACCGTGAGCAATAAGCTTATTAAATTTTGTTTATTTTTTTTTAAGAAACATCCTAAGTGAAGTTTCGCTCAAGAAAGTTTCGAAATTAATCGTAGAACAGAACATGTATTTTGTGTAGACAAAGACACGTGTACCTATGCTATTTTTTCTAAATCATTCGTAACTTTGGGTCAACTCCAACTTTGAGGGTGAACGAACTATCGCGATAAGACTATAAAAATCTGTTAACGTCGAATAAACAGAGTATAGTAAAACTAACAGTGACAAGTTTAATTAAATTAAATTGCTTAAATGGGCCACGTTAAATCTTCCAATGACAATTCACAGTGACAAGTTAAACTGAATTGAATTCTCGGTTGAACGAACGGTTATTGGCAATGATTTATAGCAGTCGAATTCGAACTTCTAATAGTGGCTTCGATGTGAGAATTGGGGGCATGGGCGCTGGTACCCATCCCGCGGCCATCGATCTTCCGAGTGCCACGTGGTTCGGAACTGTTGCCCCAAGTGCAAGTGCAAGTGCAAGCGGAGAAACTCTTTCGGTCGTTGCCCGCGACTCGAACACGTTTAATCTATCTTCTGCTCCACGCGCGAACTCCTCGTGCTCCCGTATCTATCGTCGTCGCGGAGATATGGTCGAGCAATTCACTCGGAAACCGTCGTTGCTGCTTTCTTGGCGTCGCGGCGGATCTTCGCGCGTCGTTCGCCAAGCGAGAGTATCAATTTGCATCTCGCGAGACGAGAGGAAAGCGAACGTGTGCTATGAATTGCACGAAGTATTATGGATTTTTCAGAATTTTTTCATTTCTAAATGGACGGAGTGCCACGATATTCGCTTAGATTCCCGGGGTGCACGATAGTGATTTTTGCAAAAGACGAATCCCAATCTCACACAAAAAAAAAAAAAACGATATACTAATTCGATCGACTCTCCATGCTAACGGAATTTTTGCAGTTCTTTCGCGCTGGTTTCCAAAAGTTTCGAGGACACTAGTTTTCAATCGACGGTCGCCAAACCGGAACCAAGAGACGGAAAGTGCTGGAAACTCGACGACTACCGTTCTGAATGGAATAACTCGTCGGACAAAGTTCGTTCGCAATCGTTCGGCCGTGGCAATTATCGACAATTTGTCGTTTTGCGGCTCTGGCATTGTGCTGCTGCATCGCCCTGCCACGAGCTGGGATGTTCAAGGCGTGTCTATCGGGCACGCTGTGAAAATCGATTCGTTACGTCGAACGCGTGGATTGAAATTTCGCTTCATGGTACGTAAGATTTATACTCGACCCGGCATTAGAATTCATTAGACACGTGATCGCATGTGGTCGCATAGTAGAACTTTTGCTTGTAAATTACAAAAAGGCATTAACCTATATTAAAGTGTGTCTTCTGACAAAATGTACCATCATGGTTGGCGTGTGAAATTTTACGAGGAATTCGTTAAGCAAAGTGACACGGAATTCTGAAAGCCTCCTTACTCCTGAGGTAGACTCTCTTTAGAGCTCGGGACACCAACGACGTATCGTTTTTCATGCGAACGATCCCGCTATGAATTATTTAGAGTACGTGTCAATTGACACCAATTGAGCAGCGTGCCACGGAACCGCGAAGTCGTCACCAGCTGTCTTTTCCATCGAACCGCTCTCCGTTTTGTGCCGACTTCGCGTCAATCTCGCGAATTCCTCCATCTTTGTGCCGATATTCCTCGATACCGCGAAATCTGAGAGTAAACTACCCGAAAGATAAGAAGCGCGTTCTGTAACTGGATCGTGGATTGGAATCCAAGTCCTCTGTTTGTCGGACGGCGTATCAATTAAGCTAAATTGGCGGATTGTATCTCCCCTAAGCTGTTTCAAAGATGATTGATGAACGGAAGGATACGTTTGTTGGTTTTAAGAACAATGACGTCGGATAGCTTATATCGAACTCGTCGTACTTCCTTTCTTAGTAAACTAAGCACTCTGCTTACTGTCTTTAATGATACTTAATGCTAGTAAATCTAAAAATCCAAAGTTCGAACGACAGTATCGACAGAAATGTCGATCGGTGCAACAGGTGCGGTCGTTTCGATTCCACCGGAGGTCGACCAGAATGGAGCGAACTTCCATAGACGAGATTGTAAAACTTTTACAAAAACTTACCACCGTCAAGCTGTCCAACTCGCCGAGCCACTCGTTCAAAAGCTGTTCCGGGTCTGTTTCGTTGTCGCTGTCATCGCCTTCTTCCTCGTAGCGTTCCATGGTGTCCTTAATCCAGCTTAGATCCGTCTGCTACGTCGTTCACTTCTCTCCCTGCGAGCACACAAAGGTAACGCGTTAATTTGGCTCGTCGGACACGCTGTATCGGCATAGGCGACCAAAACAACGCGTAATTTGAAAACACGTACAGGTAGCGAAAGGTGTACAGTATTATCTTCCAAGGTAATCGACAAAGTGTGGATGACGTAATTTTTGATAACCAACCCGAGCTACCAAGCGCGTGATTTTTTTTGGCCTTGATAGAATGGCGAAGACTTAGGCCTTCGTCGTTGGAATAGGATGACAATTTGATATTACACAATTATTTTCTCAAATTACATCCAAGGTTTCGTTTGTTATCACGCGGAAAGTTTGCTACGGTGTTACTTTCTTCGATTCGGAAGAATTCGAGCTTGAAAGCAAACGATTCGGTCACGCAGAGTTCGAGGAGGCGACAGTGCGTGTCCTAAATGCAGTTCAAACTCGAAAATCACGCTAACAGGGTTCGTAAACGATTCAAAAGTCTTCCCTCGTCGCACGGGGCACGTCGACACAAATTGCGTCGTTGAGTGACAGACGTCAGACGGATTTCTCGCCCGCAATCGCGTGCGATTCGCGCCGAAACGGCGCCCGACGTCCCGGCGAATATATTATGGAACGCACGAAAGAAACAAACGGGTAATTCAGCCGCGCCCCTGAGCAGACTGACACTGACGTCTCGAATGACGATCGGGCTTGGCCTTAACGCCATTCGCTGGCGACATTATGCTCGATTCCCACCAGAGAGAACCGATATACCCGGCCACATGTGGCCGAATGTGGCCACATGTGGTCACGTAGTAGAACCTGAGATATGGTCAAGGTGGGATCTTTGTATGTTCGGTCTCTAAAAACAGTTGCTACAAATTTTAACCGATTGCATCACAACAACGAAGCCTGGGAATGCAAAATGGAAGGGAACTTGGTAAAATTATATTCCGCAAATTTCTATCTAGATCAGAATTTAGTCCATTTCTTATCCGTGGCATGAGAGTCACTCGAGCGGTGGAGGGAACAACGCATTATCACGACACAGCGATTTACCTGCTCCCAGCGACGATTAACCGACGATAATTGCGCTCGCGTAATGGCCACCTGACGCAGCCTGTCGGCCTTCCAATCTTGATAACCAAGGGGCAAAAAAGATTGGGTCGACGATCGAGTCCGGGTGCTCCTAGTGAGATGTGAACGGTTCGCGATAGCGTAACAGAGGTGACGGAAATGGGGTTCTCTCGTTAATTCGCTCGTTTGGCTGGCTGCTTTCACGTCGATTGCGACACGATGGTTCTTCGTGCCGCATTAGTGTAATTCAAGGGGAATAGGCGCGTGTTAAGGGTCGGAAGGCATGGCCATCTTTGCAATTACATCTCTGGACGCCGTAACCTTTTTTTCCTTATCCTAATTCATTAAAACGCGAAACATTTCCTGCAGGAGCGAGATAAAAACGAAAAGATTAAGGACGTCGATTATATTTGTGTAACCGGTGGTAGATCTTGGTTCGAATTTAATGCAAAAGACATTTCATTGAATACCCTATTCACCCCTTACTCTTCGAAATACTCATAGTATCCGCGCATGAAATTCGTGACTCGCCGTTGAGGAAATTTCGAATCTAACGCGTCCGGTGTCGAGTCAAATGGGACGCGGGTCTGTCTATCTGTACTGCACGAGGTCATCGCGAAGTACGTGTAACTGTGAGCCACTGTAATAGTGCGTCTTGCCTGAGAGGTTATATGATGTCCCATCGGGCGGCGCGAACCACCGGTGGCTCACACTTGTTCACCTCGGCACGGCTGAATTTTCGGCGCGGGTCTGTCTATCTGTACTGCACGAGGTCATCGCGAAGTACGTGTAACTGTGAGCCACTGTAATAGTGCGTCTTGCCT
>NC_071980.1:2818958-2874493 GCF_026283585.1 Hylaeus volcanicus | reverse complement strand
CACTTGTTCACCTCGGCACGGCTGAATTTTCGGCGCGGGTCTGTCTAACTGTGAGCCACTGTAATAGTGCGTCTTGCCTGAGAGGTTATATGATGTCCCATCGGGCGGCGCGAACCACCGGTGGCTCACACTTGTTCACCTCGGCACGGCTGAATTTTCGGCGCGGGTCTGTCTATCTGTACTGCACGAGGTCATCGCGAAGTACGTGTAACTGTGAGCCACTGTCGAAATTTCGAATCTAACGCGTCCGGTGTCGAGTCAAATGAGCGTCTGCAAGTGAATATTCCGTCGTGCATTCAAATCGAGAGTATCTCATTCTTTTCCATTCCAAACACGTCACACATTAAACATACCAAACAAGAACGAAATACGCGATACCGTGGGCTGAAAAAGGAACGGACTCCAATTGGAGCATTGAAGTTACGAGTCGCTAACAACGCGTCGAGCGGCTGACGGACGCGTGTCCCACTTTAGGACGACCCAGGGCATGAAAAATGAAATACGAACGAGTGACCAGAAAGGCCGGTAGTGAAGGCATAAACGCGTGACGTTGGCACACTCCCACTGAGACGAGCGCAAACATTGAAAAAACAGGTTGTGGCGCCGAGAAGAGGACCGTGGTGCACTCCTTGGTCGTTAGTCACCGACCACGTCGTGCTTGTTCGACGTAGGAACTTTGAAAAGTTTTTGAACCCCGGCCAAGTGGTTCATTGCCGAACTGTGCCCGGTAACGTGTCACGGCTCGGCACTCTCCGCTCGACCGAATCGTCCTTTTTCATTCGACAAATTGCGCGCGATCGAGAACAGAGGTCCAGTTGAATGCTGTCTCGAGCGACAGTAGACAAAAAGAATAATAGTACGTCGATTTCGTATTTTTTACTTTGCGAGTATCGAAAGTAGCGTTCGAATTCTTTCGTAAGTCACTGGCGAATCAAAAAATTGTCTGTTTCAACGTGCGAGGATTGGCCTACTTTCTGCCAAGTGGCAAAAGGATGTGTCTTAAGAGCACGCGTTACAGTTTGACACAACTGGCTATTGATAGTTTCTGCAGACCATTAATCTCCCGGCTCGAGGTCCTCTCATAAAAGAACGCACGAGGAAGGTTGTCAGGAATTGTTTAACACAGACAGTTTTTATCGCTGTCATTAGACATCAAGATGCGAGAAGAACTACCTATTTGTCTTCTTTTCTTTGTTGAATTTATGAAAACTAGCTAGATTATCATTCCAATTTATCTCTAACCTTGTTTCGAAGGAGACCTGAGCTGGTGGCAACGTTGATGCAAGGACTTTACTAAAAGTACTTCGAAATGTAAACATCCATGTTTAATAATAATAATGTCAAATTGGCCTACTTTGAACAATTAAGGTCGTTGCGCCCTTACATTTAAAAACGTTACTCCGTTATTCTTTACCATCACTCCGACAGTCTTTAAGAGTGTGTCTGTAGGGAAAACGATTAAGAACCGCAGCTTTGGGGTAAAAGGCGGTAAAATGAAACTGAAAACTGCGTCGTCGCTGCGAGCGGGCGGGGGTTGTTAGTTAAAGGCAAGCGGACAAAGGAATTTGTCTCGCGGAGGCGGTTTCTCGATGAATTTCCTGGCACTAGCGCGAATAACGCGTTTTGTGGAGAAAACGAACGAAAGAGAAAAGTCGCGGTGGTGTGCGGGCCACGTGACTTTGCGCCGAGCGTGGGTGATAATAAACATTCACCGGAACCAGCAGGGGAAAAAATTTCACCAGGCTAAAAACATTCTTCAACGGAGAATCAAAGTGCAGCAATGTGACGCGGACGAACGTGCAGACTCAATGGGCAAACTCAAAGCAAAGCAAAGTCGGTGCCAGCACGCGGAAACGTGAAACTGCTCCGGAGTTCAACGTTTCCCTCTTTTTCTTTTTTTTTCTTTTTTTTTTGTTACAAAATAATTATTCGAAAACGCCGTTCGTTTCCGTTTGGCGTTTTCAATCAAATCTAGGCACGCGTTTTTCGAACGGCGTGCTGGCACGCGGCGATAGAGAGGGGAGTCTATAATTTGCACGTTAGTCTATGATTTGCAAATTTGTATATGTACACTGCTGACTCATTAAAATTTTTTCAAGCTCTACACCGGGAAACGGTAAACTCATAGTCCGATGTAAATAAGATTCGAACGATGAGTTAAAAGTTATTAATGGTTTGCACTTAGTTATCGGATTAGTATCGTTATGACTAACTAAACGCTTTTTTGTACAATAGCCGGGGCGACGAGGTCAGCTAGTTAGAACGACAGTAATCAATTTCTCTTCCTTGAGAAGTGACACGTTCGATGGAAATCGCGTTACATGGCGACTTCCCGCGTCAAAGGTCATTCCTAGACTGCGGATCGTGTGCACTAATGGCATTTAATCGTTTAATTTGCTGCGTATGCAGGATGAATCATAAATTAGATATCGAAGCTGGTTCTGATATTACAAGAAAAGACTATTTCGAACAGAAGTTCAGTGGTATCGAACGAAAATATCCTTTTTCCATGAAAAAATCACTGGAAAAAAGATACTCCGAAAGTTTCCTTTTGTACCACTAACTTTAAATCGAAATACCGTTCCGTTAAACCCTCGGAACCATTTCAAACTCACCCCGTACAATTGTTTATCCGCCGTTACGAGCAACGCGATATATCATGCGCCGCGAGGAGTGTTTCGACATCGCTCTTCGAAGGGTTTCCTGTTAAACTCTTAACATTTAAACCGTTTAACGTAATAGCACCGCTGCACAAACGTTCCGCAGGAGCAGATAGCGTGGTAACGATCGGTCTGCGCGAACAATGCCCACCGCAATGATGTTATCATCGTCCTCGGCACGACCGACTTCGAATTACGTCATTCGCTCCGGTAACGGGAAAGCTGATCGTACAACCGCGGGCAACAACTCTTTTTTTCATTATTTTTTTTTTATTTTCACTTCTTCTCGTTTCCACGTGCCCACGTCGACGTGGAAAGCAACGAACGTCGGGGGTGGGGCGGGGGGGTTTGTTTTTCGCTGTTCTTGTACCTCTAAACGACCACTTCAGACATCGATCGAAGCCACGACTCGCGTCGTTAGCCACAAAGTGACAGCGTGTGACGAGCAACTTGCCACTCCAGCATGCCGTTGCCCTGTTTAACCCTTAATTGGTGACGCGAGTTATTTCGGTGAACGTCGAACCGTCAGAGATTTTCGTTAACGTTCCCGGCGAACGATTTTCGCTACTAAATTGCGTACAATTAATTATGATATCGCCTCGTTAGGAAATGCACACGAGGGACGATGAAAAATGATCGTTACCCGGGGAAGAAAGGTATAACGGCGGTTGGATGGCTTGTAATTTTTCATGTATGCAAGGTGAGGGGTTTGGGATTTTGTTTTTTAATAAAAAAAAAAAAAAACAAATAGGGGTGGTAGTTTCACAGGGTTAATTGCAATTTTCGAGGATTTGTGGGTTACTCTCGCATTGCTCTGGAACGATGAAATACAACCGTAACGCATTTTAAGGAGAAAGATAGATCATTCTCGAGGCAAAGGGAATGTAGTTCTATCGGTGGATAGAATGTAAATAGTTTTAATTATTGCTTAGGCGTGGGCGTTACGACGGCTGACTGTAAGGTCTGACTCGGTACGACTCGCAATTCTTTCCAGGACAGATCTTACTTTCTCCCTAGAGTACATATATGTCATTACTATTAATAACCCAGGTTCCATTAAGATCACTACTGAATTGCATTGAACCTTTGATTGCATAACGTGTCCCTTTAGAAATTTCTATAATACTCTTCAGGCGTAACTTTCAGATTCGTCGAATAATCCCAACTCTAAATATTCTCTTTTCACCGCGGAAAATGCAATATGAATACCGTTTCCGATACCAGACGCGAGTTTCGCAAACTCGATCCACTCGCGAGACTTGGAAAGGCGGTCAATTGTCCCGCTGATATTCCAAGACAATTATATTCGCCGAGTCTGCGTCCTGATTTCTGGTCTTCCTGCCTCGGTGGAATCGCTGGCTGTATAACCTCCGAGACTCGAGGACAGACGCTACGGAAGATTAATAATAGGAACCTTCGCGAGTCGAGGTTGTGGAACGCACTCTCCAAGTGCATCTTAAAGCGAATTGCGCGGATGCTCGTCGTTCCGCGGATTTCAACATGGCGGATTCGGCTTGGTATTACCGCGATTACAGATTTTCCGGTTTTCGATATCAGGATGTCTCGAGGGCGTCTTCGTTTCTAAATAAGTGGAAGGTTGGCTCGATGTCGCGATGCTACGTGGTTTTTTTTTCGAGGAAACTTGAAATATTTCAGAGGAAAATTAAAATATTCCCCAGGAAAGTGGTTCATACCCTCTAATTTAGAATACACGCGCTTAATAAACGCGTAAATAGATACGTACGGCCACTATTAAAGATATTCTCGGAGTCTAGCGTGCGTACAGTTTCGCCGACGGAATTAGCATGCGCGTTAATCTACTAGTAAACGTATTCATCGATTAATCCCAAGCTATTACTGTAATCTGTACGCGAAACTTCATTATCAGTTTCCCCTTTCGCCGTAATTCGCGAAAATCCTCGGCTAGGCGTTCGTTAGCTAGCTGCGAAACGAAGCTGGTCAATAAAAGAAGAAAATTAGCAGAGACAAATGCGTCGCGATATTTTCCGACATTTCGCTTAATACCGTTTTAATTGGAGATGATAATTGTTTGGCCGAGAGAATGTTTTCAGAGTCGTACTAATTAACACGTCGACTACCCTGTCGGTCATTCCTCGGTGTTTTGGACTCATCGTTGCGTACTTAAAACCGAGATACTACTGCTAGAAACGATACAAACTAACAATGACTCGATCAACTATTGTCTGTTTTGGAATTTTGGAATTTTAGAAGAACTCATAGCGTTCGGTTTCTCTCGCAAGTATAGATCGGGAAGTAAAGAGAAGAAGCGACAAAGCGGTTTCCGTGTCTCGGCGGGGTGGTATGCAAAGTTTACGGCGGAATACCATCGAATTAACCGCGGAAATCGATTCACTTCGGGCGGGGTTAAGTAACATTTTATGTAGCCGTGTACAGGATCGAAGGCTTCGCTGCACCGCGGTTGTAAATCAGCCCGAAGAAAGCCTGGGTTGGCTTTCCTGTGCCTACGCCGGCTCCACCGCGCTGCGCTATAATTAATGACCGATTAATGGTGCCGCGATAAATTCTTATTTTTGCGGAGGCCGCGGTGACACTCGATTCGCCGACACGTACACCGAACTGTCCTTAATTCAGGTCTTGTTCGCATCGCAAACGATACGCGGTTAATACGCGCCTGTCGTTTGCATATCGCGAGCAAAACAGAACAAAAAAACATAAAAATAAAAATGTTTAAAATGTCGCCAGGTCTGAAAGGGTTAATGTCCACTCACTGCTCGTGACTAATATATTACTACGATAAAACTATGGGTTCCAAATTTGTGGATAGACGTTCTCTTAGCAGTTCGGTTCGCACCGACACGGAGTAATCGCAGGGACGAAAAGGAGCTAGCGCTCATCATCGAGCGAACGAGGCCTGAATCTCAATGGTGGGTCGTCTTCGGGAATTACGTCAGGTCCATTTGCAATTCGCGTCGCGAACGTGTACCGTGCACGCGAATCGCTCGTGGTATTCCAAGTAATTGCGGAACGGCGCGGTGAAATCCAATAAATTCTAGCTTCGTTGGAACATTTTTCGCGAATCTGACCCATTGAAACGGTTTCCCGACCTCGACTCGCGTCGGGAGTAACTGACGCGTGTTAAATCGTTCCTGGCCAGAGAACAACGCTGAAGTGCGCGCTTTTCTTCCGGTTAACCTATTTGGAATATGGAAAATATCTCGAATTCCTAGTTTTCCCCCACTTGGAAACTGGCTACTTGTACATCTCCTATTTGGCTTCCACTGTGGTTAAAGGGTTCTCTGACGGGAGCTTTGAAATTAACAAAAATAACATTTGCTGAACTGAAAGAAATGAAACGAAGGAAAAGCTCCGATGGAAGAAATTCATTTCTATCAAAAAACTTTCTCAAAACAAACGACAACCGCGAATTCGACAATCACGGCAAATAAGCGTGAAACAGCTCCGACTCGTGCCACGAATAATTTCCATCGCATTGCTATTCAGTCAGTTTGGCTTCGCTAATAGTTTCGATCCGCTTTAGCTTATTACGAAATATTAGAGTATGCCTGTATTGTGCATCAAATCCTCCCGTAGTATATTCCACGAATGGTTGTCGTATAACATCGGTTTCGCTATTGGCTGATCTGTGTAATCGTTCCCTATAAACGATGCAAATTCGCCAGCTTCTGAAACCGATGATTCCACGCTTTCAATAATACAATGAATCACGCGGCTGAGCAATACATCGGATGCCTTCGAGCGACGATAACGTTAATTCATCGCGCTGTTAACGAGGCCTTGCGACTGGACAGTTTTATGTAATATCGAGTTAGAGACAAACCAGAGGCGACGCGATTCCTTGCGCGTATACGCAAGTATGTCATCGGCGGATATACGTGCACCAACGATTAAAAGGTATGGCTTTAGGGACAAATAACTAGCTTAAACAACCGATATTGGTCGCAACTGACATTGATATCGATACAACGCAAACTGCACCCGAACAATTGCCCGCTTTCGACAGTTTTTGTTTAACGTTGTGTTGCATAACGCGTATAAATAGTCGTGACGAAGTATAACAGCGGCACGGTAGTCTACGGGGGAAATTTATAAAGCGATGGAAAATTTAATTTAGCGCGTCAGTGATTACTGGCGGATAACGTCAACCAACAATATTCACAAGCCATGAAGGCCTTCGTCCAGACGGCTTCTACCTTTCGACCTGTTCACTGAATATTTTATTACATCGCGTTTAAATATAGCGGCGATAAAAATACGCGACACAAGGGGGATGAAGGAGTTAATCGCAGCACAAATTACGAATCGATAGGAAATTTAATCGACGGAATCGGTTTAAAGGACTACTGTGTGTGGGTGAAAGGTCCAATATCAAATGGTTGGTATATCCTATCGATTGCATTACCATTTTGTATAATACCATTCGATAATCTATACGTGGACACTAAATGATTGAAATGAGAAATTGTTTCCTCTAACTAATATTACCATACTTATTAATCAATGATATGAATTATTACGTAATTTATCGAAGAAGATCGGAAACGTATGAATAATTCCATCATGTTTGCACCGACTAATTTAATTATGAAGGTTAATAAAAATTAATAGACCAAGAGTATCCATTAATGTTCGCCTATGAAAAAACGTGTTCAAAGTTCACAGATAGTTGTGATAACATCATCGTGTGACAGACAAGTCTGTACAGGAGGAAATAAAGTACGACGATTACGAGTCCATTACGATGCAAATTGCATATCGATGAAAAATTCAAATCGACAACTGAGTATCCTTCGTGAACGCGATAGAAGGTGATTTCAATAACGGGAATGAGTTAAGGCTCTTTTATAAACGAAAATGGGAAAGTGTCATTCAACGTCATGAATTCTCGTTTCCCTTTCTGTGCCAATAACTAGCAAACGACAAATTTGGAGTTGCGTCAATGTTGGAGCAAACGAGCTAATTATATTTAGCGTGTTGCATCAACTGCACTTGGGTGGTAACCAGCTATGATGGTTTAATAAATTCGAGGGACGTAATTTGGTTCACACGCTGTCGAATGCGATATAAATCACACGATATTATCGCGATGAATTTTGGGACAGTCAATCTAAATTTCCTGTTAGGGTTGGTTGCAAAATATTCAATGGTAATCAGCTAGGTAATTCGTCTACGACTGCAATTCTGCATAATTTGTCTCGTGGATCCTTCTTATCATTCCTCGTACAAAATTATTCAGACAAGTATATCGCAAAGTGAATATTTCACGCGTTATTTCGATCCCATAAGTGGCACATACGTACATTAACATTATAAATTCAGCCGCCTCGGAGTCTTGACTGCATTCAATATTAATCCGTGAAGCTCTTCGCGCGAATCGAAAGCTGATACTAAATTGAAACGTGCGATCAATAGTCGTAAAATGTAAGAAGCGTACGCAAACACGACATTACAACGTAAATACGATCCAATAAATACGATGATACCGACACTTTCTACCGCTTGTTTGAACATTCGGCCCGGTAATGCGATTATCCGATATAAAATATGAAATACCTCGCCAAAGTGTTATCGAAAGTATTACATGTTTGCGTTTAAAGGAAATTTACAGTTGCACGTTACAAGAGGCGTATCGAAATAACCATTCGGGTAATTGCTTGCTCGAGAATCGATTACGTCATAATACTTTCCAACACATGTTGAGTATCGGTGTTGGAAAGTATTAAAGTACTAAAATATCTCTTAAAGTGTCGCATTTTTCATTTTAACAGTCACACCTCGACACTTTATGGGAAGAATGGCAAGAAGAATACACTTACTTAAAAAAAAAAACAAACACGAAAGGAAATATCCCTGAAGGATATCCAGGATATTCCTAAAAGCGTTACAGCATGTTCCAAGAACTAGAACCATCCTACGAGTAGTTTATCCAGCGAAATCTATTCCCGTCGCAAATTTTATTTCCTATCCGCTTGCTCGCGCTCAAGATAGCAATGGTAATGTCATCATATCTCAAACTAGTCTCCGCGACGGTAATATATTCAAACACGGCGCAATAATTGCACTCGCGATCCAAATGACGAAGCAACAAAAAGTCTGGTTCAACGAGCTCGGATTCGACATCTCCGAACATCGAACCAACGTAAAATCGACTCGCGAGATCAATCGAACCGGGTCTTCCGATTTCCATTATTTCGTTCAACGATCAATTATTATTCAACGAACAAAGGCGACTACGATCGTCGTATTTCAAACGAATCCGCGCGACAGCGGCAAGTAATTGACTCGAGCAGCGCGCAACAATTACGCGGCGATTCCGATGCAAACTACGAATCGGTGGAAAATTTAATTTAGCGGGCTGGAATAAATTAATATCAACGTGTGCGGCAATTACGCTCGAGTCGCGGCGATGGGCCTCCCGTCTCGAGAGAAATTAACTTGTTACTCCTTCCACGCTTTGCGCTTTCGATAAAAGACGAGTTCGGTTCGCGGCACGCACTCGCGTCGGCAAAACCGAACGTTTAGATCAGTGGTGCGCAACTATCTTCGTCACTGGAACAAATTTAAAAAAAACACCATTTTCTGCCAAGTGTACACTTCTCGAAGTTAACTAGATTTAATTCGAAAACTCCAGGTATCGTTAAAAATCTAATCATCGACCTTATACGTTCTACCTATCTCAGTTTGTGCTTTAATTTGGTTTTTGTGATGAAAATTTTGCTGTGATAATTATAACGAATTATTCACTTCTCTAAACGACTCACCTAATGAATTTGTTTCATCCTCGGTTTCCGAAGTAGTTATTCAAAAAATTGTACAGGATGTCTGCGGAGGGTCGAGTGTCTGCCATAATCCAGTATTTACGCAGCTGTTGCTAATTTCTTAACAAAATGTCCACGATCTACACAGATGTGTCTCACTCTTCGTCAAACTAACGCCGTATCACCGTACTCATTATGCGAGGCATGACCACGAACCGGCACGTGTACCGAGAGTTCCCCCCACTCTGATCCGGTTAGGATGCGCGATCGCGACGGACACCTCGATCTGCTCTGTTCCACGCTCCGATCTACACTGACGACTTTCTCTCTCGACTGCGGTGACTGGAAGGAGAGGAGTCGCGTAAGCGGTCCAACCCACAGACAGACTTGCTCTTCGCGATACGGCATGTCCGTGGCTGACCCTCGCATGGCTCCTTCCTCGCAACATCGCCGAGGAAGAAGAAAGAAAAACGTCGACATAGTGCGAAACGAGGCATCTAGGCCGATGTGTTCTAAACCTAATGTTACTTTAAACAAATTCGTAACACGATTCTAAACGAAAGAATCAGAACGTTAATCCTTTGCACTCGTTAGACCACCTGTCCAATTTTGTTTGGTTAATAAAAATATAAAATTTGTAAAAAGATCGTATAATTTAACAAACTGCAAAGAGTTTTTCGCGGCCATTCCATAACTCAGATATCTAAGAAAAATCAATATTTTCTTCTCTCGTGCTGAACTTGAAGCACCACTAATTCGTATTCTCCACCGTTGCTGTCTGCAGCTGGATCCTGTCGATTCTATTAATTCGATCCGCATTATCCTGGCGGACAGGAACTCCGCGCGCGTGCCAATTTGTATTTCCAGCCCGTCATGGAGACACAATGGAAACGAATTTCATCGATCCGCGTCCAGACAGCGGAATTACATTTTAATAAATTCGTTTAGCATTGGACACTATTTAATCAATGTCTAATCTCGCCATTAACGACTTCCACAGATTGTAATCTAAGCTCGCTGTGGAAGAAGAATAATTTGCATAAAAAATTCCATTCAGGTATATGCAAACCTTTTTCTCGACCATTGCGCAGAGATGGCCAATCGCGAGTGCTGCTTCGCAGATTCGGGAAAAGAACGATACTTAAGATTATCTGCACGAAATCGACGCGAACACGACGAACATATATACCGAGGGTTTCATAAGCGGAGTCGAGACATTCCTCGTTTCATTATATTTAGTCTCCTACGACTTGGAGTTCGAGTAACATGGTCGATACTCTTCTGGCGAAAAATGAACGTGAGCAAAATTCGCATTACGCGCAACTTGTTTTTCGAATTTTTACAGAGGACGACGTGCCTCGCAGGTTGCCCGATGATATTTGCAAAATTTCAAGCGGAATAATAAGCTGAGACTACTTTCGACCGAGGAAAACTGTATCATCGAGTTTTTCCGATTCTGTCGGCTCATCCAAGCGACTCGGCCTGAATATTCGTGAAAAATGGCTCGCGATAAACGTTAGTAGGTCAAATCGCGCGATTCTTCGTCGAACAGGAAGAGATCAGAGCGCGGAGAAAGGAAAGAATGCGCTCACGGTGTACCGGTCTCATGCGTGTCCTTGCAAGGTTTTCTCGTGAAACGATTCGATGGAGCGGACGTAACTCTCGAGCGGCGTAGGTCGCGTAGATGCACGGAACATAGACCGAGATATCGATTGCTCGATTAATAATGCAACGACCTGGCAGGGCTCCCCTGCTCGACACCGTTCGCCGACGTTCATTACGTAACGCGTACTCGTCTTTCGCTTCAAGAAACAGGAGTCCCCGGCAACGTTGTTGCATCGAAGGACACGGCTTCTGATGTTCCTCGATGCACTTCTGATCAACCGTTTACAACGCAAACACTTCGAGTGCCGAAGGGAGCATTCGTTTCGACCCCTCCTCTGCGAGAACGACTCCAGAAACTCAGACGAGCTTTTGCTTTTTTTTCCTAAATAATTAAAAATAATAAAACCCTCGCTTATTATCGCGTGGTGAATATAAAATACGTGCAAGAAAATATGTGCAAGGGAACGTGACGCGTCAGCAACAGAGCCCACCGGGGCTTTTAATTAGCTTTTCGAGGTTGTGCGTATCGTTGTACTTGGCAAACAAATTATGAAACTTCAAAGAAAGGAATTGCTCGTACGGGGGTTAATTTAATAAGAAGGGTGGAAACGCTTTGCGGTCGATGCCAGTGCTTTTCGGGCACATGTGAGCAGCCTTCGGTTCGAAACGTGCCTCCCAGATATAATACCGTTCATAATTCAATGGTTTCCGTCCGATTGTTCCGCGCAATTGAGTAAACATATCAATCAGCCTTCGAAAATGAAGAACACGTGTTTAAGATGATATAAATTTGTTTTAGAAGTTAATTAATCTTTTATTATAATTTCAAGATAAAACCTTTGGTAAGCACTAATTATAAGAAGCAAATTAAAGTGAAAATTCTACGAACTGTTTTTTTTTTCAGGTAAACGAGGTGAAAGAAAGTTTTTCCATAGGAAAATTGAACGAAATTTAACTCTCTCTCCCGAAATGCTATATTTCACATTACGAATGGAAAAGTGAAAAAGTATTAAAAAATGTAAAAAGACCGTGCTTCATACATTTACCCGAAAACAATGAGCAGAGTTTCCGTCGAATACAGATATTTCAAGAGGAGGCCTTCGCAATTGTTTGCATCGAATATAAATTTCGAGAACGATTCTTTAAACATTGAAGCACGTTCTCGAAACCACTCTACCTAAAAAATATTTAACCGTGAAGGATTCGAAAAATAGAGGAAACATTTTTCAAGGGCCAACTCAATGCGTCAATTTTTTCCCCTTTTGTGCCAGCAAAATGTGGTCTTTGAAACGCGCAGAAAAACGGCTAAAATATGCAAACCCTTGCCGGAGCGAGTGGAACGTTACAATAGCAAACGAAGTTATGCCTATATCATATCTCTTTCTCTGTCCAAAAATTTACATACCACGCCACGCGATTCGTTTTTTAATCATTTACGTCAGGCCACGTTTACAAACCGATTCGTTGCTTAATTTATCACTGGGAATCCTTTCATATGTAAAACTTTATAGCGACTGTTTGTATTCGAGCCTCGATCAGAAAGTTTTTGATAATAAATAGATCAACTAATCAAAGAAATGAACGTTCTTATTTTAAGTAATTCAGTAATGCTTGCAGCCATAAATTCCGACGAACGTCTGACTTTTGAAAGACGTCGAAGCTTCCAACGCTATCAGACGCTTCACGGAACGACGGTTATGCAAGTGGGCGATCCTTGAATTATTTTAAGCAGCGCATTGTGTCGAGAGCAAGATCCCGTCAATGGCATGTATATTCGATTCAATCGCCAGAAGCAGACTTCTGAGAAATGAGAAATTCAGGCTCGAATCCTAGCGATCGATTCGATTCTTTTCTATCCTCTCGTGGAATCGTTCGCGACCGTCTCGGAGTTCCCGGATAACCGCGAATAATTACAATTGCAGTTTCTAAATTAACGATTCACAGTAGTGTAGGAGTCTAACCGAAAAATAAGGCACGGGGATTCGAAGCCACGATCCTCGGATCCACAGTCGACCGCTTTACCTACGCGACCAAAACCTACGTTTCGTGTTCTTATTTGACTCATTGTTGGGTATGGGAGGCGCGGATACTACACTTGGCTATCCTGAATTGACATTCATTCGCCCTCGAATGTCCGTTTTCTCGGGTTTCGCGTCTTAACAACAGTGCGCGCCGCACCCTCTTTCGCGAGTGTACTCCCCTCTCTCTTTCTCTCTCGGGTTTTGCGTCTCAACAGCAGTGCGCGCCGCACCCTCTTTCGCGAGTGTACTCCCCTCTCTCTTTCTGGAACGTTGTTCTCTCTCGACGCCTCATTGTTGCCCGTTCCACCGTCACACGACACCGTCCTTCGCGTGGCATTGTTGCTCATCGTGACTCATCGTCACTGGCCGGTCCTCTTCGGTGGAGTTGCCGCTGTAACCCCCCACCCCGGCGAGCCCCCATATGTAGGAGTCTAAACGAAAAATAATTCGAAGCCACGATCCTCGGATCCACAGTCGACCGCTTTACCTACGCGACCAATCCCGTACCCTACGTTTCGTGTTCTTATCTGACTCCTTATTGTTGGGTATGGGAAGCGCGGATACTACAGTAGCGTAGGATGGTTTGTTCGACACGTGTTTCATCATAGCTCGCGAAACCTGATCGTGCGTGAAGCCGCCAATTTACACGGTATTCAGTAGCGCGTATCCCGTTTCAGCGAAGAGTTACTCGCGAGAAAACCGATGCCTATAAAAACGGCCAGGACGAGCCTCAATCACAGCCGAGAGTCGAGATTACGACGCGAAATCGCCCGAAGGTTTCGCGATCTTTGTTGCTGTTGTCATAGGTCGTGTTTGGTAAGCGAGACAAAGACGAGCCAGATTGAACCAGATAGAAATAGAATGAAAATAAAGATCGAGTTTGTGAGACCACTTGAAGTAAAATTTAATTACTGTAAGTGGAAACATCTGTACTCTCGGTCGCGAAACTATTTCTGTTTACAAATTTTTTTTGTGTTCCTCACTCGACACCGAGACAGAATTCATTTTGAAATAGGAACAAGGAAGACACAGTGGAGAAAAAGGTGCAAGCCTGTTCCAGGATACAGTTAATCTAATAAATATCACGGAAAATCAAAGACCAATGATTTCTCCCGTGACCGACTCTCTGGCAAGCAAACCGATCGGTTTCGGTCTGTCGGTCGCGTTTCTAATGTGTCGTGCACGCCAATGGCGACCGCAAGATTGAAATCCATCGATGCTGAGTCAATGAATCGACAGCGTTGATTTTCGTTAACGTAAAAGCTCCGTTTTACCCGCGCTCGAATTTCGTTAACAAGGACCGTGAAAGGCAACGTTTCAAGCGATTAAACGTCATTATTCTTTCTTCACTGTCAGAGAAATGCCGCGTATTAATCTAAGCGTGACGCAATCTTTATTCTCGCGCTTCGAAGTGTGTCTATTAACAGAAGCGCAGGCACTCGTTAGATGTTTAAATCGGACATTCTTAACGTAATTAATTAGGCGAGCGATCGCGATACCGCGTCTCTCGTGTTCTCGAAACAATCTTGGATACTTAGATGCGGTACAGCGATGCCGGACATGCGTGCAACGCAACCAATATGGCGCGCGAATGCATGCGTGCACGCCGATGCCGAGATCGATAGGAATCGATATCGGCTGACTTTATTTGCTGGTCGAATGCGGGCGTCCGTGCACGCACATTACCGCTGCCACGCACGCACTGCTATGTCTTCCTCTCTAATGATCTCGAGTCGATTCGTCGAGATCGGATTATCGCGCCGAGATATGGAGCGAATCGTAAATGAAACGATTCAAGCACAAAACGCTGCTGACGTTTTCACTCTGTTACAAGACACGATGATCTTCAAGTTGTCGTGAACATGGGGTTGAGTCGCGACTGCTCGAGGGACGCGATGAAAACTAACGAGGGAACGTCACATCTATGGGGTCATCGCATCAATGGGACTGACTGTAAGTACCTACTAAAACGACACGAGTAAGCTTGAAATAACTGATTAAAGTTAATAATTTGAACGAAAGTTTAGTCGACGCATCCTCGAACAAATTCCCACAAACCTGTCGCGACCACACGGAGAAGCTCGGCAATCTTTATATCAAACTATATAGAATAAATCGAGTGGAACCGTAGACGGTGTTCTTAGAATCGCAGGTTAGCGATCAACGTACCGTTATAACCACCCACCGTGAACCTAAGGTTCCATTCCCGTCGTGTTTCTCCGATCGGAACTTTCACCCGGAACCTGGCGATAACTCCAGGACCGAGGAGAGTCTTCGTAAGAGTTTCCCGCGAAAGTTGTCGCAACGCGTGACTCATCGACCACCCTTAGCTAAGGGAAAGAGCCTCGACGGCCGCTCGATGCATCGGCTCACCCTGATTCAGCCGTGTTTCTGCCACGCCAGACCGTCCGTCGTGGAAAGTGAGTCCGCGGGGGTGAGCTTCTTGGCCGGAGGGGAATAAAGTAAATTGCAGCGTACGAAGGTGAGGATCGATCGAATCAGGGCGGTGCACGAAGAAACTGCGTGAGAGGAGAAAAGAGCTCGCTGGGGTTGTTGCATCCCCTCGAGAGACGCGTCGAGATTAGTTCGGCAATCTCGTTGCCGTTCCCGTCGTCCTGTTTTTCTTGCTGCTTTCTTTTATAGTCTTCCATCACCGTTACCGTTGTCTTCTCCAGCAATACGCGTTAAATCGCTGGATCTCCTTGGTACTCGGCGACCCACGGAGTTCGTCCGTCGTTACTTGTATCTTTACGACCATGTTAAACCGTCTTTATTTTATGTTCCGAGAGCGCAGAGTACTTCGGAGTGCGTTTAAGCTTTGTCTGTTCAGCTTTATGGATCGGCCCCGAATATTCGTTCAGATTTTGGAATTACAGAGGAAAATCGTTGCCAGAAATTTCGCTCGCTCTAAACGCTCACCCTAAAATGAAACAGAATATGGGGAAGGAGGGTGTTCGGGTCGGCTCGATCACCCTGCAGTGGGTTAAGAGGGTTAAGGGATAATGCAACGCGACCACTCGAGGGTTAAAAGCGACGATAATTTGATCGTAATCGATCCTTCGGGTTAAAGACGACACATGCCCTAACTTAATCGAATTATAATTGAACTACGCGTATAAATGACTTTGCGAAATGATGCGAAGTCTAAAATCTTTCCTCGTCGCTTCCGCTGGCTATGGTCGATGCAATAAATATGGGGATGTACGATTAGTATCAACGGTCGCGATTTATTAAAGAGCCGAGATCATCCTGCGTATCGTTTCCCACCCCGCGATGCCTCGAGCGGACTCCAGACGGATATTTCTCGTAATCCACCCACTCGGCTGCGACTCGAGTACAAGGTATCGCTAACCGAGGACAAACATCGTTCAAGTTCTACTACCGTGCGCGATTCCAACAGCTTGTTTGCACGATATCTCGTTCGATGCTTCGCGATAACGTTGTCCCGACCAAAGGGAAACTCCGCGTGCCTGAGTTATCGTTTTAGCCTAGATTGATCTTCTGGCGTCGTGATCGCTCGATAAAATCGTACCCTTTGAACGGTTTGGCTCGATCATCGCTGCGAATCAACGATCGGGTTCGCAACGAATGCTCGTAATATTGGCAACCGATTTCTTCTGAACGAGAATAACGATACAAATGTTGTAAATAACACAAATAACTCGAACGATACAAAATCTTGCAAAATTTAGATGTAGTCTGTCAAGTTCTGATCGACCCACGCAGTCGAGTTCGCTACTCGATTACCTAAAGATACTCACGCGAAACCTCGACTAGATTTCCGTAATAATGCACATGACAAACGTGGAATAATATAGCACTGACGTGGACTTCCCGGGAAGATTAATATCGAGGGAGGATGGAATATTCTTCTGGTGTCCTTCGAGGATCATACTTCATCTTTCCAAGACCTAGACGGAACGCGTCGTAAATTATGCAGTGATTCTGTTGGAGGAGTAGCTGTTTGCTCGTTGTTATATTGGTATTCAGTCTGTGGTCGTCTTTTTATCCGACTCTTACTCCAAATTGTATATGGAGTAAGATGCGAATCATTCGTGCAGACTGCTCGTAGCTATAAGAATTGAAGAAACCAAGTTAGTGCTATTTTTAAATTCAAATATGAAACTTTATGAAAATGGAACTGCATGGTATATTCATTCCTACCGAAGGAAATGAAATTTCTTCTATTCAAAAATGAATGTATCTCCCTTTACGAAGCCACGAAGGAGCACGAAGGGGCTCCTTCTGTGGAAGAGTTTATTCGAGTAACCTCTCAACCCCGCGGCGGGCACGCTAATAAAGAAACGAACGAACGAACGCGATCTCAAACGAAATGCACCGACATTTCGACACTCGTATCCGATATTCATCGCCACATCGTGATTTCGAATCCCTCCTCACGAAAAACGCCGACGTTTCAATAAAGAATGACGACGTCTCGATCCCGGCTGGTGAAACAACTGGCTACTAAAAGGAAACGATGGAAGACGGCCGAGGAGCATTTCATGGGGCCATTTCAGCCGCGCGAGATGCGATACAGAGGAAGAACGGTACTTGGACAACTGAGACTGCTCGATAAACTGCGCTGTCGTTGCCCATGGCAATTCTAAATAATACACCTTTGCTTCGGTACCACCTTCGAACAGCTACCGTAAAGGTTCGTATGTCGAGCGAACGATTTACGCGAGCCTGCGTCCCCGTCGAAGCACGCGAGTACGCTTTGCGTGAATAGGTAATTGATAAGAGAGCTATGGCGAAACTTGGATCTCGGGAAATTGAAAGTAAGCGGCTAGAAAGAGTCTTTACGATGACAACGACGAGCTACATCAACTACTCGAACAATTTTCCATACTTTGTGATATCTCTATTCTGAAAAGAGACAATATATCACTTTTCATACGTTACTCTTTAAAAATTATTACATCAGAGGAGGATTGTGATTAATCCTCCGTCGTCTAACTAATTAAAGTATGCACTCTCCAACTACCTCGCAGCAAGCTGAATGAATGTTTGATATACGATCGAAACGTGTACTTGCGTAAATTGGATACGTGTTTACAATATGTATTCTCACGCAAAACACCGCGTTGACTCGGGTGGGCTGAAATATTCGCCAACACGAGTCTCGGCATCGTTTTCGCCTACGACGAAGACGTATCGACTTCCCTCGACTCATCCGTTAGTGTCGCTCGGAATCTTGTAGCATTCATAATATCTACGTTAGCATCGAATGATTGTCACTCGATACACGCGCATCCATCAGCACGACACAAAGCGCACTCTCCTCAAGGCACGGCCATCGATTTGCGGAATAGCTTTCCTATCCTTTTACGTAACGTCGAAGGAATACCACCGAGCGTCGGCTTCCCCGAGACCTCCAGGAGACAGATCGACGCTTCGAGGAGAGAAATTCATGGGAGAATATATCGAGGTTGCCTTGCACTTTTGACATATCCGACTCGAAAGTTTGTTCCCGGAAGGAATTCGAAGCAGACCGTGCGACAAAATTCTATCGACAGACGTCGAATATTTCAACCTCGCTGCGGGAATCACTGGATTATGGGGACATATTTATGTTGTATCATGTTTGGAGAATGAAACTGATGATGAGATATTTTTTAAACGAAAATTAAAGGCGAATTGAATTTCTAAATTTTCAGTACAGTTCGCGTCTTCACTGTCTTCGTCTTCGCGAGGACGACTACATTTCGCTGGGAAGACGAGCAACATGCGGATCCGCACTTATGCACAGGCTTACGGTCGCTGACTTCTCCGCGGTCCAAAGAAAGAAAAGAGACGCGCAGCTCGTTTATGAATGGAAATATGTTAACGGTTCCAAACTTGCCATCGTTGCTCCGTCTGTTCTTCGAGAGAAAGAGCATCCCTATCTCGTTCCCTCTCCGCGTTATTTTCATTGAACCAGACGTTACTGTGATAATTAGTGATCAAATAATAAATGAAAGTGCCTTTCGTTGTTCTCGAGGTCGAGGGAGCTAAATCAGACTTCGCCGTACTCTAGATTCAGAGGCGTATGTTTATCAACACACTGTTGTTACGCTCTCGATTATGCTGCTATGGCAAATGAAAATGTCTTTGTTGGTTGTACTAGATCGTAACTCTCGGCGAATTTACTTACTCGTAAAACGAATCTTGTCCCTCTGCAACTTTGGCTCTCGAAGATTTTCGAAGGAAGGGGCAGGATGTTACGTATTCATAGTCCTTACCTGAAACACGAAGAATTATGTATTAATATCAGGTCGAATGTACGAATATCTTGATAATTGTATACATTACTGTGAGTTGTTTCGGACAACGTAATGAATTATTCGATAATCAACCAATTAACAGTCACCCATTGTTCCAACCTCGTGTTCTTTAAACAGTGATGATTATTTAAGATAAGACGTCATTTTAAGTAGAACTCGCCCGACATATCAAACACATTTGTTCAAAGAATCTGCACGTAATTATTTCGTTATCTTCGCGCGCTATCTCCTGTTCAAATAAAAAAGTGCTTCGCGTTTCCATTCCTCCGTATCTCCTCCCTTAATATTCGTCTCTTTTATTACCATGAATCCCGATTGTCGTCCGTCCTTGCATCGTCTCTCACCCGTGTTCCTTATCGTATCGTTCCTTCCAAGTATTTTACATTCGCGGAGCTTGCATGTTCACATTCCCGCCTGCTATTCGGAGTTGGGCAAATTTTATTCTCGAACGACGAATGAAAACTGTAGATTCATCCGTTAAGAGGTTAAAATTGCGAACAGTAAAAAGCCAGAAAATCGAGTGTTTCGATTAAATTCCAGAAAAATTGTACAAGAACGCTTTCGGTGTTTCAGCGTCGATCTCGATCATCCTCCTCTTTCTATCTTTCTCTGATCGTCGGCGTCGGATCGTCGGCCGTCTCCTTTCTCTCTCGAGATCATCCTCCGTGCAGCGAGAACGCCATGCAAAGCGAAAGTGCGTAACATGGCGTTCCAAGGCGCCACAAAAGGAAGAACGAGCCGTGGCTGCGGTGAAACGAGACAAGCGCGACGACGACCGGGAGAAAACGAACGAGCCAACGAAAGGAAACAGCTAGGGGAGCTTCGAACTTACGCATCCCAGCTACCGTGGATTCAATCATATTTAGACGCGATCGCTGCTATTCTTTCGGCTGAATGGAGTCGATGGAAGAAGTTTCTGTCTCGATGGTTGTTCCGCTCTCCTATCGGACCATAAGAGAACTTCCATTGCGTGTACGAGTTTGGAAAGGCGTTCTGAAAATACTGTACTCGAAGCAACATTTACTAGTATAAATAATAACTTGACAGTTGTTTTTATTTTCACAACTGCGACGAGGTTTTGGCAAACTTTTCGCTTCGAAATGGATAAAAGTTTAGTTCGTACTCCTTTCTATCGCATTGTCTATCTACTTTCGGTTTCTTTTCTTTAATTCGAACGTTGATCGCTCGTCGTAAACACGAATCGATTCGATCCTCTTTCGGATTTCGACGCGAAACGCGAAGTAAACTCGCTTGACGAGTAACGAACGCCTGGAAGCAAAGATAAGGAAAAGAAGCACGGGAGCGGTCTGCCATAGAGAAGATTCACCCAGGGAAAGATCGGTAAACTCGATGAAAAATTCATTCAACGTCCCTCGTTATTTTGACGCATCGTTGAACGCTTTCAGGCTTCTTTTTCATTTCTATCGCGCGGTTACGGAATTCGTTCGCGGCTCGGCGATCGCCGAGCGCAGTGGTCAATTTTAACAATCCGCGTAGATGAAAGTGCGAAGGGGGTGTCTCTGGAAAAGACGGTGGCGCGTTTAATTTTTAAAGTGAACGTTGCAAAGTAACTAACCGTGGTAGAATACTCTTCGGCTAGGTACTAAGGTAAACACTGTTTGAAACGAGAATTAGATTTTCTTCCAAAGGCAACCTCTCGCGAGTTTTAAATGATCGAGTTTAAAATTTCCAAGGCGATCGCATCAGCTAAGAAGTGAGAACTGAAAGAGGCGGAAGATAAATGTATAAAGAAGTGAAATACTAGGAAAGCAGAAATGAAAACTGAAAGATAAATTATGTTACGTTGAGAACTGCCGGTGGAACTTTCGTGTGAAAGTCCGCGGTGAAAAATTGAATCCAGCATGAGTGATACTTCGGGCGCTACAAAGCCGACGCTTATTAATAATTCACTGGCTCGCTATCGCTATTAATTGCGAGTGGTGTCAGACATCGATTCTCTCGGGTTACGCCACGACGATTGATTCGCCAGCAATCTATTATGCTCTCGTATCCATCCTACAAAGATAGCTTGGCGATAGAAAACTCGTAAAGATATCGCACGACCGCGGGAAGGATACGGATTACTTGGAACGCACGCGATCGATCGCGCTCCTCGCGTGGCGCTATCTTCGTATTTCAGGAGAATCATCGCAGCCAGACGGACGGATCAGTCTACCGTGATTCACTAGGCAAAATAATCCAACGCCCACGCACGTTCTGCCCGCGACTATCTCGACTTTTCCGCGTTCCTAGATGTACACGTCAATAACGATCGACTGCTTAGGTTTAGGAGCTTTAGGATTTTCTCGAGCAATGGACGAACACGCACGTACCAGAGTGCCTAGTGAATGAACGACTGTGGTGGTACGCGTAATGTAACCCTACGTTCAATCGAGGGAGCTCATCGCTATCTACCGACGATGCTGAATGACTGAATTCTTTGTCCGCGCGTGGAAGTTCGTTCTGGTCAATGACGAATTTCTAGGAGCATGGCTACACGAGAACTAGGGGAAAAACTAACTCTGTAATTGTATCAAACGATGTATCCGTGAAGCAATCCGTGACAACAGTTCTCCTAGTCTTGTTTAACTGGTCAGATGATAAAAATAAAATAAATCTGGATAGGATTCAACCGACGAGGTTGTAAAAAATACCGGGAATGTTAGATTAGGTAGCATCCAATTGTCTGGTAACAAAGTTTCAGCCTCGCGGAGATTTTCGGCGGTATTAGTCTGGCAGTGAACGTGTTAACGCGCTTTGGCCGCAAGTTTCGCGAGCGAGGCGAAATTCAGGGCTCGCGTTGCTTGGAGCGGGGTCGCGCAAAAGGAACGAGAATCCGTCAGCGAGGCGAGGACAGGGCGCAGACGAAAAACGAAGAGGCAAGAGCAAACGAGGAGCCCAGAATACGGGAATAGCCTCGCCATACGTGGACTACAAGTACTTACACCAACGACCGTTTCCACAGCTAAATATAGAATTTCGATCGCAACGCCTGAGAACTCGACGTCGCGCATCCGTTCGATATCCTATTCCGGTTACCCTTTCTACGGCTGTGTCGCATCCTTGGCGACTGAACGTTCGTTTTCAATCTCGAAAACTAGGAGGGTAAATATCAAGTATCCCTAAAAACATACAGGCCCTTTTGTAAACAGAGGAAGGTGAGGTGAGGTTAGAATTGGGTAGGTTTGCAAGAAGATTGCAAGTAAAAGAAGAGTACCCTAATAACCATCTTCATCGCGCAGAGTGAGGGTAGTACCGAATCCTCGAGTCCCAAAACACACGGAGAACTACGAAAACCAATCGCGCAGTCGGAAGAAACTTTAAAGCAGCCGAAATGCATCCCGTCGGAAGATTTCCGTGAAACTGAGAGCCGCGGTCTGTAATTAGGATTCTCGTATCGGTGTTCTTTAAGAAGTGGAAACACGCACCGAACGGAGTAACCGCCGCAAGGTACATCGACCCTGAAATCAATATTTCTACATATTAGGCTCTGTATCAACGTCTGCTCCTGCAGCCGACGTTTCAAATCCTCGCTCCCACCTCGCGCTCCCTCCCAAGCTCGCGATACACCCACGAGCAGCTTCTGTTTCTCTTGGGTTTCGCTTTAGTCAGCACGCGGTGCGTTTGCACGAATGTTCGTTGCGTGACGAGCGTTACCGTCGGCTTTCAAAGCGGCCACAAAGTCATGGCTGCGAGAGAAAACTCTTCAGGGTAGACCGTTGACCTCTGCCGCGCACGGAAGCTAGCCAATGATACATATCGACCACTTAACGTGAATTACTTCGGTAGCGCCACCTTGACCGGAAGATCTCTGCTTTGGAAACCAGGAAAACGCTTGTTCCAATGTCAATTACACCGGAGAGCTGTTCAGAAGTTGCTCGGCAGCGCTTCGGGAGAATTCTTTGGTTTAATCGTCCGTTCCATGTCAGTTTAATAGGTTCCGTGTCAGGTTAATGGACGCGAAGATCTAGTTGCTCCCTTGGGCACCTTCGGAATGAATTTTTTTAGTTCCTCGATCAAAAGCCTTGGCCTTGAAAATTGTTGAGAAAAATACCAACACGTCTCTCATCCTGTTTATCAATCTCTTCCTTTTTAATATTCGAATAGGGCTCAGATAGGTTACCGGGTGTGCACGAGAAACCGATGAATCTTGCTTAAGACCGTATCGAGGCGAAGTTACAAGCGGAGCGCTGATGCACAGGGGCTGACTTATGTACACGCGTGATACACAGGGTGCAGAGAGAACGGTGGTGTACATACGCGCGGGAAATCCGGATATATAGGCATGTATATCGCGGAAATGGCGTCGTGCAGTCGATGGGATTACCCCGGGGCACCGATCTCTCGTATACTCTGACGTAGGTGTGCGCACACGCTTGCAGGAAGAACGGTACACAGTTTTCGAGTGGCGTGGAGTTCTCGGCGTGGAATCATCGAGGCGCATCGATTCCATTTCACACCCCGTAAGAAGTTCGAACACAATCGGATAGAGTCTACGCTGTGCAACGATATATTTTTGCAACTCTGCTGCGCAAGACACGGTAGACGCGATTGAGAGTACGCACGATTTCGAATCTTCGAACGAAAGGTCACGCAAGCTGGATCGCGTGTCTCGTCGCTGAAAAGGCTGGGAAGGCGTGGTTTGGAGAGATTGATTTTTCTGTCGGCGAGTTTCTAGGCGTTTGATAGTGAAAGTGTACCGAAACGGTTACCTTGATCGCGATATTCTACATAGTTGCATTTTAGTTATCGTGTACCTTAATAACGGTTTCGATAACGTGGATCGTTCATTGGGGAGCAGAAGAGCCACAAAAACGAAAGACAATCAGCGCGCTCGCGTAACGGAACGTTGCTTGGGTGTTCGACCGATTTAAAGGACTTCCAGGCTGCAGCATCTCCTGGTTGTAATAAAATTATAATTGCACCGCGAGTTATTAACTGGAAGGCACAACTAAAGGCACCGTTCATTCTTCGACGGACACAATTAAACTCGACGCGGAAAAAACGGGGACCGGCTGACAAAACGACGATTTAAAATACCAAAGAAGAAGAGCAAGACGAGGAAGGGAGGGCTGGAGGCATAAGAAAAGAAGGACAGAGTGGTGTTGGAGCGATTGCGTACGCGCAATTTAATTGAATCGCCGATACGAATCTTCGGCGCGTTAAAAGGGCCACGAAGGTCCGAGAGGCTCGTTAATTCAAGAAGAATAATTAGCGTGTGACGCGTTTGAATTTGTCCACGGACCACTGGAGAGGACTGGAACTGCTGGAGTGATTTAAACTTGAATTGTTTAGACGCTATCCAAATGATAGCATCCAGATCGATATATAAGATGTTATAGTTTAAATGAATCATCGAGTAATCGAATAGAACAAAAATAAAAAGTGCAGGCATATACTAGAGGACGCGCAATGTTGTTAATACGCGCAGCAATGGCATACGTCCAAGGAAAACTGATTTTTTGTTCTCAAACAGAAGTATCTCAAGAGTAAGTCAACACGACTTTGATTTCCATTTACCTAGTCCATTCCAATGGTCTTCCGTAAAATCAATATTTGAGTTAGACGACCGAAAAATTCAACTAGTGTTCAGCCCTAGCGGAAAGGCGACGACGCACACGTGCTTTCCGAGAGAGCGGAAGTCGACGCGAACGTGCGCCGCGAACTCTCCCTCGTTGGACGTCCAGCTAGGCTACCTGCTTACAAAGCGCAGAAAACAACCGCGAGCGGGACCGATATGTGAAAGGAATCGAGAAGCGTAAGCGAAACGGAAGAGCGAACTTCGCTTCCGGTCTGATCTACAGGACGACGCGACCATTTTATTCGATAAGTGCGTTCCTGCTCGGCGTTGCGATATCTCTGCTAGAGTCGCTCTTTATTGCGCTAATGTCTTGCAAATGCGAGACAATGTATGGTATTTAGAAATTTTTTAAGATGACGATGAATTATCTCGAAGACGATTTTTGGAGATTTTATATTGTAAAAAGAGAGTACAAACGATTGTCGTTCGTCAAACTCACAGAAAATCTTTTCCTATCCAGCTCACCTTGTACACGATTTACTAGAAAATTGTATGCAAATTAGCCATCGATAGTCTCAGATTGCGAAACAACCAATCGTTCGCTTCCTCCGAACGTATCATTTATCCCGCATCAGCATTGTCCTACATTATGATGATCGTGACAGTCCAGTCACGACACGGTCAGGAAACGTCCGCATTACTTTCAAATATTATTGAACGCCCTGGAACGTGACTGGACCATGATGTAGCCCATTTAGATAGCATTCAATAATGTTTAAACGGAACACTAAATTGACTATTGAATCGACCGCAGAAATTACCACGGTAAATCAACTACGAACGTTCAAAACAGAAGTCCTGCTCCTCGTTAGCCACTTTTCTTTCCAACTCCGATCCATTCGATCTTTATGAACTTGCGATTTTCTCGTTTCTCATTCGTACATGCTACAGAGAAACAATTTTTTATGGAGCTGCGCGGGTGCTGTAATTCTTACACAGACTTATCTCTTGTACAGCATTTAATGGATCCATTAAAACGCGCCATGTAACACGCGTTCTGAAATTCGCAATTTATGAATCGCACTCTGTAAAACTCGCTACCACTTTCTCCCTCGAACTGCACGAACACACCGATCGTGGCAAAATATCCAGGAGACATGCAACCGTCGCGATAAAATTATGGGAAATCGCGGGGATCTCGACGAGTTGAGAAAAAGATCGACGGATAAACGGCGGTTGGATGGAAACCCGGCCATAACGGGAGGCGTGCGTATATGTGAAATATTTGAAATCATTTCGATCATAATAAACATCATGTTTCAGCGATGCCATTAAGAGGCACTCTTATAAATTGTTTTAGGTTCTTCTTTTTACGTAAAGTTGATATCAGGGAGGGTAGTGAACGCACGCGTCGACAGGAGCCTTGTTCCTCCCAATAATCCTTTGAAATCGTCTCGAGGGATCGAGATGGCTTCTTTTAAACTCAATCAATGTTTGGGCACATTCCTGGCCATATTTGGCCACCATCGCGGCTGTCACGGGGTCCCATGGCGCAAGAAACTCGTGGTCGCGGTGTATCCTCCCGGACGACCCCGTGACCAGCCTCTTTCCCAAAGATGTATCGCGTTGGATTATTCCCCTGCAGGAGGAGGAATCGAAACGGCCGAACGGCTCAATCCAATGAATTACAATGGCGAAACGAGTCCCGTAATAAAACTCGACACCCACAGCTCTGCTCGACGGGGCCGCTTTCTTGTCTCAATCAACAGACCCGACTGTTCCACTTGGAAAGAGAATTCGACGATTCCATCGCGGCTCTCAGACGCGAAATTTATAACCTTGCTCCTGCGATAATCAATGGGACAAACGCGAAGAAACTGTGATCTTCGACTTCGACCTGACGTTTTCATTTACTTAGACGAACGTTTATTAGGCGGATGTTCATTATGATTTTAAGCAGTGAATGATAGCTGTGGGAATACTCGAGACTGGGTTAAAACGACGCATGAATACGTAGTTTTATTTTGATCGGAAGCATATCCTAAAAGAATCATTTGTTGACCATGCATCCGAACCATCCTCGACCCAATTCGAGCGATCTCTTCGCTCGGTAATCTAAAGCGCCATTGCAAGAACCGTCCGTAATATCGTAGTACTTTGCGTTTGAAAGCAAATGAGCCATCGTGCATACTGCATGGTGAATAGAAGTAGATTAGTCGACGCGTAGAAATAGACTGAGCATCATAGACACCGGTATATACAACCACACATGGTATCGAGACTAAATAACGATAAAGGATGGAAATAGATCCATAGGTCAAAATATACATAACCTCTTTGATCTGAAACGATCCAACACGGCGAAAAGGTTGGTCGCGAGGCAGGAGCAAATGGAAGAATTCGTACGTACACATTACGAGTATTATCAGAATTAATATAAGAACACAAGGGAGAGAATACTCTATTCTCAAGATACATTTCGCACTTTCGACGCGGTATAAACGTCCATTCCAATGACCTCAACGTCTGTACCCCGCATAAAAATAGCGACACCGATATTGTTACCAATCCTGAGAAATATCTGTCCGGATGAACGAAATTTTACAATGCGTAAATAATTCACTGTAGACCGAAATACACAGGGCATCGCAAAAATACTTTCATCGAACCGATTTTTCGCGCGTGATCGCGACTGGGCTAAAAAATTTATGGGCTCGAATCGCCTGGACTCAAAACGAAGATGACACGTGTCTAAAAATACCAAGAAAGTTTCCGTTGTTCTCCCGATGCAATTCTTGTTTCCATTCGATTCGAAAACATCCCACTCGCAGACGATCACTATTCCGGCTGTCTTACAGGCCACGGCACGCGAGATAAGAACGATCTGCGTGGGAATCCGATTACGGTGCACGCTCCACACACGATCGATGCACTTAGAGTGCAGTTACGTATATAACGGTCCATCCCTTCCTCTCTCTCTTTCTCTCTCTCTCTCTCTCTCTCTCTTTTCTTATCCGCCCCCTCCTCGGTTCGGTTCCCCACGGGTCGCAGGTTGTCCGGGATCGTTCTGCGCTGTTACAGGCCCGTCGGTGCGTGAACGCCCAGCCACGTCGAGAGATCGTCGATCCCTCTCGATCTTTTGTGCGACTCTGACTCCTCGCGGTGTATCTCGTGGCTTCTTGTGCGCCACCAACAATGACCCACTTCGTATTCATTCGATTCCGCGGTTTATGCAGGAGCTCCCATCCCGGAAACCATCGCGGCTCTTTCAAAATCTCCGATTGGCTGCTAATGGCGGTATACAAAAAGTAAGAGAGGAAAAAAATATTGTGTTTGCGAAAATTGTGAGCCTTTTATGCGCGTACCTGTGCACCTGCAGATTGTATCTGTGTACGTGCATGTGTACATAATTTCCTTGTATAGAATATATAATGTGCAGGACACGTGGATATTGACATATGCCAATGACGATATCGATGGCTGTGTGATAATGATAATGACGATGGAGATGCTGATATTTGCACATCGTGCTTATAACCTGCATGTCTGCGTGTAGTATAATGCGGTCCTTGAAATCGATACGGAGGGTCTCGTTTGGGATTCTAGGCCCAACGAAGGAAAATGGGAAGAGTACCAATATTCTGAACCCACAAATGAACCTTTTCAGACTTGAATTCAACGAACTCACGGTTAAGTAACTGCAATCGGTTAGTCGCAATTGGGGTGCGTGTCGAAATTCCATCAGCGTCGAATTAAAACGATTTCAATCAATTTTCATTCGACTCCGTCGGCCCGGCCACTTTTATCTCAATTTCTCCGCGAAGCGCCATTACTCTTCATCCGCGTTGTTGCGCTCATTTTCAGGATGCACGGGCGTATCGGCCCATCGCTCAATGTCCTCGACAACGAACGCGTATTCTCAGACGAATGCCGTCGACCGGCCGCGATTGTCTGCGGTCGTCATAATCGCTTTTCGAGCCGCGGGATGATCCCGACGCGGCCCGACGATTACGAAAATGAGAAATCGCTTTCGAAACACCCAACCAGCGGTAATTAGCGCTCGTTCTCGTGCTTTACGACGCGCCAGCCGAGATAAGAACCGAAGGAGAAAAGTTCCTGGCTGGGCCGTGCCAATAAATTGACTCGCTCCAGATCGTCGACGATGAGAAAGCACGATCGAAAAGTTCACCACTCGCAAATACACTGTAGTCGATTCGAAGGGACGTAGCAAGGTAACGCAACAATTGATCCTCTGATACGCTATACGAGCGTGGAAGATTCAAGGTTGAAAGAAGAAAATGTAAAACATCCTCAGATTCTATTTCTTCAAAACCTTCTACGAAGGAAACTGGATTCACTCTTGCACTTTAATGCAGAAGACACGCTCGAAACCAAATCCATTTTCTTAATTAAACGATGGACAAGAGCTCTAATTTCCACGGTTCGCATAGTCCGATACCGATTCGAGAGCGAGTGTTCTCGCGTGCCTGAGGACTGTTTGCGAGTGACGTCAACTCGCTGCAAACGGATCGGGGAACAATGGCTGTGCTATCGCGAGACAAGCGCATAATCTTCGGGGACCGCAGTCGCCCTGAAGAGAAACACGGCTACGGGCTCTGTAAACCGCAAGTGCACGGCAGATAAGAGTCGCGAAAGAAACACACACCGTGCCGAATAATCGTTGGGGTTTATCAGACGTCGAGGTCGTACGTCGTCGGGAATAGACGCCCGCGGTTTACCAGGTGCGAATAAAACCGGTATTAGCCGACTTCCAGGCACGAACCGGCGCGCGTTTAGATTGGCGAACGATCCACGTGGGTGAACACCGGATGTTCGACTATTTCAGCGATCCGCCAGTTTGCCCACGCGCCACGTGCCTCGTCGGAAATGCAAATCGAACGAGGGCTGCGCCAGTTATCGAAACTTTATTTATTTGTTTATTCAGTTATCTCCTTCGACTCAGAGAATTGGGCGATGGTACGCGTTTCTTGCTAGACTCGATACATTCACAAGGTAAAAAAGAAATTTAGTTTCGTACGATTCCTGTAAAAAGTAGCGAAACATCGCGCTAGTCTATTTGCTGACGAAGTTGGTTAACGACGTCCAGATGGGATTATTTAAAATTACGCAAGATCCATTCGGTGTCCAGGGACGTGTTTGCTAGTCTCGCGGGTCTCCCACGAGACGTATGTAAATAAGAAAACATTTAGTCTTCCTAGAGGCCCGTTATACGTCTACAAATCACTGGACAAACGCGTCAGCTGTGCCAGAGGTGGTCCACTGTGAGAAAGAATTCATCGTACAAGACCACCTCGCGGTCGAAAATCCCAAACGAGTTTCTAGGTTCTCAGGGCATCGTAAATAACCTGCGCTGGAGTTACACCCACGCGCTGGGACTCGGGATCCCTGCGTTTCTAGGCTCAGAAAAAAGGACGTCGAAAAGTGATAATTTTTTGCCTAAAACTATCTTCTTCCATTACATGTACTCGTTTCATAAGTCATATCGCAGATAGTTCCATACTTGAAGAAGGTAAGGATGAAGCATAACATTTAAATAAGACCACTTTTGGGAGAGGAGTAATCACGTTCTTTTTTATTATTTGGGTGACACTCTTGCATGAATTTTACATTTCCAGGCCAATTTTTAACATTCTCCGTTTCGAGATAAGCCCACAATTTATATTCGTTCTCTGGACTCGATTTCCATTCTGTTCGGGCTACGTTCGTCGAATGGGACGAGAAAAGAATGGGAAAATCGAAAATCCGACCAGAAGTGTCGTGACGGAGAATCGAGCTTAATTGCGCGCGAGGCTCCGCAGGAAGCAACGGGTTCAACGAACCGACAGAAGCATAATCGACGAAAACGAGCTAGTTTTCGGGGAGAAAATCCACCCCTGTCGAATTAACCCACCGTTTAGTTCGATTCCCGAGTTGGTCCAACAGGAATTCCAGCGAATTTCAGACCGTGTTTACTTAGCGAACTGAAATTTGCCAATTTCGTTATTTCTCGGTTGTTAGAAAAAATATCCCTGTTGAAATTGGACCAAATCCCACCCTATGTACACAGATTTGCTCTCGCTTATTCGCGAGTCTACCTAGTTACCGTCGATTCCCCTGTTTAATTTTCTCCCAGGTTTGTTAGAAGTTCATTCAAACTAATCGCCGATTAAAAGAAGACCACGAATCCGCGTTGTATCGCAGCGTCATCTTCGTTAACCGAATATATATCGCGAGGAAGCGAGAACACAAAGTCTCATTAAGTCGGACCGATGGTGATAAAACAGGGTCATTGGACTAGAGAAACATTGCACACTGTGACCAATCCTAGTGCATTGTGGCTAACGGCAGACGTGACTTCGACCAATAATTAGTCACGAAGCCTGCTCAAAATACTTCTCAATTTATGCTTTCTAGAACGAACACTGGGTAAGGGGTTACGTTTTATCGTGCCTTGTCCTCCTTAAAAAAACTCGTACGATGGAAGGTTAAGGAATACGAGTGTTCGAACCATCCTTCCCTCAAAATCAGGACGAATCGAATAAAACAACCTTCTAAAAATGTTACCAGGACGCGTTTGCAGTACAAGCCGCGATAAATAATAACGAGGTTCCGCGGTAATGAAACACGAGCCCCGCTAATGACGGTAAACGGAAGCCTCGAGCGGGCGAAATGGTCAGGCTAGCCGACCACAATGCACGTCTAATGCACACCTACGATTTAACGCGGAGGTCCTCCGCGGGTGAATGTGCGTGGACCGTGATGCACACACCGCGAGGACGCGTGTCTACGTGCCTGAGATTCAATCTGTTCGGAGTGGCGCTGCAGCAGGCAGCCTACATTATGCATGCAACCGAGGGAAGGAAGATCAACGCGAATTACCATCGAATGAAGGACTAAGTAAAATGTGTTAACTGTCATTGGCAGACCAGCAGGCGTGGAACGCCGATCGAAGAAAAAGTTACATCCGCGGGGACGAATTTCAATTTTACGACCGCCGCACGGAGGACTTAATTTACTGTCTCTCGACGTCCGTGTTTCTCGATTCATTCGACGCAATCTGCCGTTGGACACCTCGTTGCTTCGAATTACGTTGTAACTTTAAAGAAACGACGCTCCTCGAAGGTGTAAGGTGGTGAATCCGACGCGGACGAGTTGGATTTTTTGGTTATCTCGAAGATCGAAGCGTGTGTCGTCGCTCGTCGACCATGTTTGCTTTGGAAACCATGGACTGGTGACACCGTGAACCGGGATTCTTGGACAGCTTGTGTGTCCAAACCTTGAGGCAATCCGACAGGGTTGGGGTCGTTTCGTGCTGGAGAAATCGTGTTGTTCCCCGGAGGACCATGAACTGGGACTCTTAGACGCGTACTTCGTGGGTCTAGGCCATGGGGCAATCCGACGGTTAGTCTGTCGGGGACTCCGTTTCCGTAACGGTTGTTGCGGTCTATTGCACCATTGGTTCCCTGAATGTCCCTTTTCTGGACATTGTGGTCGTCGATGTAGAAGGATATCGCTATATAATGTCAATGTGACCGAAGTGAATATCATATCTGATTCTGGATTCTATTTCCGGATACTACATTTCAATGAAAATTATGATATAATTTAAATGCAAGCCTGCGAGGAGGAAGCGAAATTAGACACCCAACACTTTGCACGAAATATTTAATTTCATCGATTTGTATAATTATCGCATTGCGTAGCAGACCGTACACGCGTGACCTACTCTCAGTTTCCGCCCAGTTTTCAGCACGCAACGTTACTTAATTCCACGCATACCGGTACCTTAAGCCAATGAAACACGACGCAGAAGTGCCAATAAATTTTCGGACTATTTTTGCGGTATCGGCTACACGGAGCTTAACGACAGAACCAACTAACACGAAGCTGGTAGATATTACCGTTTTGACACAAGCAAACCCATCGAGATAGCGGATCCGCATCATTATTTAATTAATTAATCGCGCCCTGCTCCCATTAATATTCCATACGCAGTTTCCGTCTCCATTAGCAGATCTCCGTTGCTCGTGTATTTTACGAACAACAAGAGCGAAAATATCTGCAGCTATAATATCTCTACAAAATTATTCACACTAATCTTTAAAAATAACGAAAACCTCGTTTGCAATCGATGCTTCAAAATTCACCAAAAATAAATTTAACGAGATTGCTTGGTTATCCCTTGAATAATCATCTTATTAATTTTCTAACGAGCAAAATAGCACGAAGAAATTATGATCCAGCTTGTCTATCGCGGAAACAATAAAACAAACGTGAAAATTCACGCGCAATTAACTCGTTAACTTTTTATGCGTGATGTAATTTAAATTTCCGCAAACCCCGCGCGCAAATACAGCAATGAATTTCATGTTTCGGGTTCAACAACGGTAAATTAATAAGCTGTAGTACACTGTAGCGATAATTTTCTTTTTGCAACGCGCACCGCGGAAACCCCGAGTAGCACTGGACACGTTTGTCCACTCAAGACTTTTTCAGCTGCATAATGTACGGGACACACGTAGGAGAGGCGAGAGAACCCTGCACATGTGCGTATCCGCCAAGTGGATTGTGCGATTCAATGCCCCTTTAAACGAGGCACATAAAATAGTGAGAGTATTAAGGAAAGTGGAAAAATTCGTGTGCCATTCGCGAGGTAGACGTAGATATAAGTGCGATTCGAATACAAAACGTCCATTTACTCGAAGCAGTACCACGATTCTAAACCCAATACTTCGCTGGCCACGTGTATCAACGATCGATGAACTCACAGGGAATCTAAATAAGGTCGCGTGTGCGATAATTCGTCTCGGAGGGGTCATTGGAATGGTGGAATCACGTGTTAGGGCATCATTACACGATATTCTTCCCGAATCCGCTAATTTAATCGTTGACATCGCCTCGTCGCTCATCGAGATTGCATTTTCGTCACGAACATCGCCCGTAAATCACAAAGCGAATAAAGAACAACAAAGCCCCAGACCGGCGTTCAACTGTCCTCGGATGATTTGTTATTTCAGCTTGAAAATTGCCTTTTACGAGCGCCATCAGGGAACGTCTAACTCTGCGCTGGAAATTCTTGCTTCCGACCATGCTCAAACGTTTATTCAAACCTTCGCCGATACGCGCTACTTGTTCATTGTACACATACACAGACCGAAGTTTTCCTCTCTACTTAAATATCTCTGAAACACTTCCATGCTCGTGAAACGGCACAATTTCTTTCGCTGAAGAACCCGAAGGCGCAAGGGAAGCTCGGGGTAGCAAAGCGTCGCGACGATAATTAAAACCAATCAGACCCAGGAACCGTGAATTCACGGAGTCCGTGTTATGCAATTGTAATTAGCCAATTTGTTTTGAATGGACAGGTACGACGGCAGCGCGAACCGCATGATGCAACGTAGATGGTAATGAGAGCCAAATACCTGGCGTGCGTTCGCCGGGCAAGGGAGTCATTAGAGGCGTGGGTATGCGTAATGTTCAATAACGCGGTTACGGTGTACGTTATTTCATATGCAATTTGCATTTATGATGCCGCCGCGCCGATCCTCGATGTTTCACGCTCCGCTTTGAAGTTGTTTCTTTGAGACATTCTCTCCACGCTGGTGTATTACCGCTCTCGAAACTTTCGTAGCGATAACATCGTGTTTAAGGTACACCCATCGTCGTTTTTTAGCGTTCAACGATTCCGGAACGAGATCAACACGCTGCGATCGGCTACGAACCTCTGCGTGGAACGATACGGGCAATTAAAAGTCCGATGATTATTGATACGCGATATCGATAATAATATAAAATTATTGCAGTTCAAAAACTAAAAAGTAAAGATTAAAAATTGATTCCCTGAACTAAGGTGTTTCGAAAACGATACGGTAGGCATAAATCGAGTTTAAGACATCGAACGATATTTGCTCGCCGAACGAGAACGAAGTTTTCGAGTCGAATACCGCCCCACCGCCTAACTGTATCGACAATGCACCTTTGTTGCATCGCGAAAACATAAATAGGCGTGCCAGCTAGCGGAGAGAGCAGCGAAATGAGGTACTTCGCGGAGCGCACGAAACCAATTTCGTATCTCGTTTGAAACAAGTGTACCACTCGCGGGAGCGCTAGAATCCACGCGTATCGCGCTCACAACGAACTAGGATAGAAGAAAACTAAGAGCGAGCGAGAGACCGAAAATTCACGTCATTGATGAAGTTAAGAAGGAACTTGAGATCGCGTGACGTCAAAGCTGAATGCTTTTCAAACGTGCCTTCAAACCTCGCAGGTCCTTCGAACACAATTGAGACTGAAATTGATATGGGATCCTATAAATTTTTTAAATAATTGTTGGGTTGATGATGGTAGAAATTACGACTTTCGTACGCCGACTGCGTAGTGATCGTTAAAGCTGCAACGCGTTGAACAAATTTGCGCGTTTCGACAAAGAATAATAAACGATAGCCTCGTTATTTCGCGAGCTTGGAAATTGCAACATTTGAAAGTTAGCCACGGCAAACAGCGACTGGATAGATGCAAACGGGAAAGCTCCACAATGTGTACCGGCACGGACAAATTTGTACATTTCGCAGCGTGCCCGTGACGCACGCATAAAGAACAATAAATATCCTCATTATTTCACCAATACGAAGAAGTATTGCGTCGAAACGTTGACCCAATGCAAACAGCATCCGCGGGGGTCGTAAATAGAAATGGTAGTCGAAGCTTTCAGGTTGATGGACAATGGTCAGTAACACGTGAATGCACAACGAAGAGAGAACGCTCTCCGCATTGTTGCGAAAGACGCTTCCCGGTAGAATCGACCAGGGCATCCGAAAATCAATAGCCACGCTTCGGCGTGACAACCGGCCGTGCAGCAATGCACAACGCGTACCATTGACCTTTCGCAACCGAAACGAAACTCGAGAAAAAAGAATATATGGAACGGGTTCGAGGACGAGAAGCAACGAGCGCAGACCAGTCGAATCGTCCGCCAGGGTACCAATTCAGCCGATAACGAACCGCTGATTATCGTGGGACGGTATGCGAACCGCCAATTGTAAAACTAGTTCGCAGAGTGTATCGCGTCCCTTCTGTGTTCGAAAGATCAATCGTTCACCGTGTATATCATAACAGCGGAGCAAATAATAGAAGACAATGGCCGGACAGATGAGGCTAATCTGGCAAGAAATCGTCCGTCTGACACCGTTAACCTATTGGACGCGATGGGAATACGTGGGATGTTAATACGGACGAACAGCGTTTCGTTAATGTGTAACGAGAGAAACGGTCAGCGATGAGAACTGTTGATAGAAACTTTGATTTGTGTCTGTGATCAACGGCGAGCTTGGTATCACCACTATCTATTAATTAACTACGAATTCTGATACGTTGGATTAAGGGAATGTCTTTTCTAAAAGAATTAATCGCGACACTTCTCGATAATGTGGATGAAATAATCCTTCCTGTTACTTCGCTGAAGATTGTAGCTCCAGGAAATAGTCATCGATACGATACCAACCACAATTGCGTGGGGCCAACGATTAAATATAGGGATCGCGTATGCAGACGCTTCCGCCCATGCTTCAAAAATAAACTGCGATTAAAGATGGCAGTTTTCGCGAGCGGAAGTTACCAGAATCTGCTTCCGTTATCTCATCGCGTACAATGTGTCCTACAAATATATGTTCTCGATGTGTATCAAAAATATACGTTAGCTTCTAATTCTAAGATACGCGATCGTACAACGTCGAGGAATACTTTTCTCCTTCGCCACATCGTTACCTCGTCAAGCAAACCCGTACCTAGACGCTAATTACCGTCTTTCCTTTCACGCGTTACTTTTCTTTTCCATTCGTTTATATCCCGAACGTTGAAATCGTAACGCGTTCCCGGATTCGATTCAACTTCTTTTAAAACTCCGACGTCCTCCGTTGCAAGATCCATCCGTGTCGGGAGATTGAAATTTTTCCAGAAAATTACTTTCTCGAAATTGCCGATAAACGTCGCGAGCCAGGGGAAGAAAAAGATTGAAACACCAGCGACGCGCAATTTCCCGTCGAGTGGCTCGTTCCTCGCCGATCCTCCCGCTGGGCTCAGCGATCGCTGGTAACAAGTCGACGTTAACAGGCTTACGATTTCGTACGGTTATTAAGACAGGAACATCTATTTACCGGTGGCAGGGATCGCGATCACGAGAACAGGATTATTAACTGCGGTCGGCTCGGTTAACCGCACCTCCTACTGTATCTTTCTCCGTGCCTACGTGCGCTCGCCGAAGAAAGCAAACAAACCGTAACCCATAAAGGAGACGAGACGCAGTCCTGCAGCTATCTCGCAGAAACTCGTGGATTCGTTATTCGAGCCCGTTTCGTTGCACGCGAACGCGCCTCGACGACGGATAAATTCGCGCGAGCTTTATTGCTCCATTATTTCCGCGCATGCTTCCGCGTGGTCGATGAAACAGAGACGCACAGAGGAAACGATCCGTTCGTTCCAGTGTCTCTCGATCGTTGACGTCGGTTTCTTCGACCCTGGATAGGGGTCGTGACAGGGGGTTGAAAGGGCACGTGCTCCCGGACACGAAGTTACGAGAACGCTGACACGAAAGACAACCAATCATGTTCTACTGCGAACATCTGCGAATGTGCCAGTTCGCGAATCGTGTATTCGCGCTGACAAGATCCCGAGAGTGATAGATAGCTTTCCACTGATGACGAGCTACCGAGGCTCCTACAAAATTAGTATCCGACTAGTACCTAGGAAAGATGGTTATTCTCATTTGATGGTAATGATATGTTTCAAGCTGGACGTGTTTGCAAGTCACGGATTCAGAATGACGAGATTCGAGATTAATAGGAGACGTTTGCCCTAATGGTGGACTAGCGATGTTCTTGCTGATGAAAGATGGAGATCTGTAATTGTAGAGCTACCGGTTTACAAATTACCAATTCACGTTGGAAAGAAATTGTTATATATTCATTGAGATAAATGATAGAAGACGCCTCTTGTAGAGGTCGCGCCTCTATTTTAGGAAACTCTACTTTAACAGGTAGCGAATCCTTTCGATGCTGAGGTTTCGTTGCGTTAAGGTGTTCAACGAACGGATTGTACTAATTCGCGAGTGCTTACAAGTGCCCGCAGCACCGAAAGGATTACTTCCGATCACTGTCGCGAGCGATTAAATCGTTCGAACGAGTCCATTCTCGATGCAACAAGGATTCCAAGCTCGGAGGAAGTCGAGTACGAATGTAATTTGATTAAAAGCTCGTCGATTTGAAACATCGTTGGCATATTTTTTCACGGATCGAACGGATTGTAAACGCGTTTACTTCGACGAACGAAACGCGACGACCTCCCGTCGACCCCGATAAATTTTGTTCGCTCGGCCAGGTACGAATGGCCGCGCCTCGGGACAGGGCGCAGACTTATATTTTCGCGCTCATCGACGACGTATCCTCGCGAAATACGAAACAACGCCGAGTGCGCGTTAATGACGATCCTTTGAATTCCCTCGAATGACAATCGCTGCCGACGAACCGGCATTAACGACAGTAATCACGCAGCGCGGAGGGATGGGACACGACGTCGCTGCATTATTGCATTAGCGTAACTTCATTAATTACACGAGCAAGAGGCGAGGGGGCCGAGGGTTTTATTCCATCCACCACCCACGCTGGCTCGTCCCGGCGAACGCTACGAGAATATTTGAATGTTCAGCATCCGACATCCGATTCGCAGGAAACGCGGCCGACTTCCGATACCATCGGAATTTCGCCATTCAACCTCGTCAATCGAATTCGTCGTTTCCCTCGAGAGATCGCGGTTTAACCGCCCCACGAGTTTCTCGGTGCCGGGACACGAAGCGTCGACGAATATCGGGGAAATCCGCGAATCGCGATCAACGCGAAATTTCAAATTACGAGTGTTTGCAGTATATATTGTAGTATCGCGCCCCTCAGCCATAGTTATTACGCTGACGCTTTCTTCTTAACGCTATGCGATAAATGATTTAATGATAATAATAACTTTTTCATTCAGAAATTGGGATTTTCCATATCAGACATATCTACAGCTCGTACCCCCGAAGAAAACCAGCGTGGTCCACTGAGGGGCCACGTAGGGTTCGTCGAGGATCCCCCGCGTTAAGGGGTTAATTGTCAAACGACAGCTCGCGTTTCGAGCCCCGTCACGTTCGCAGAAAACACGAGCGCAGCCCTGGCAAATTAATCTTAGCTTGGAACGGAATTTTCCGCGCGGCTGGCCGCCGAAGAGTCGGGGGCCTCTTCGAGAACGATAATCCTCCCCTGCACACATTCTCCTGCTATCAGAGGTGCTTGAATTTCAACGGTGAAACTGCTTTCCCTTAAACACGATTCCTAAGCGTTTCGGGAGCACTCGAGGACGGCAAAGCTCCTTCCGCCCCCCTACAAGGCCGCCCTTTCCGTCAACGAGTACTCCTCCACTCGGAAAGCTCCGCTCGGTCGATCCTCTTCGAATCCGTCAAGGGGAAAATGGACGATGCTGAACGGACAGACGGAGAAACACGCGCGGTCTCGAAAGCAGAGAGTCACTTTGTAATGTAGACGCGCAAATCATGCGCGTACAGTCAACACTCTTTAAAGCCAAACCCCAAACCCCCTTCTCTACCCTTTGACATGCAGATACATACGCGTAACGCGCGACGGGGACGAATATTTAATGCCTGTCCCTCTGTGCCCTGACCTGGTGTTATCGTTCGTTCGCGTTATTGAAAATTTAATGTTTCCCCGGACGGTCCCATCGGTGCCCGGCGAAGTTGACGAGGACGTGGACCGAAAATGGTGACTGTACGTTTTTAATTTAAAAATAAGTATCTCTAAAATAGGTAGCGCATATCACGCGAAGAAACCGCCAAAGATGTCCATTTCGAAACAATGTCCTCTCGCGTGAATATGAAATAGATATTAACGCGTCGCTCGACGCCATCGTCGTGTCGCCCGGCGTCTGTTATCTCGAGTTACAGGGGGCACATCGCGTTCCCAGTTCGTGTTGGTACATAATCCCAGTGTTCTTTGAAACGCGAGCACGCTAGCGGCGGCCGCCAGGCGGAAGGAATTTCACGCTCGCGCTTTTCGCGTTCGCGCGACTTCTACATAATGCAGTCGCGCGCTGGCGTGCGGTTAGTAGGTGCAAATATTCGGCGGGGAATGGAGTTTTCGCTGGTTATATGGAATCTAGGATCAGAATGAATGCGAGATATAAGCGTACCCTGGTTGTTCGAGGATTCACCTCAGTCGTAAAACCGGGGAACCAAGACTGGTAGTTCAAACGTGATTTGTTTGCAGGTTTCGACTGCTGAGTTTTAATTGTGCCGTTCATTACACGAATCGATTATATCTCTAGTCTATAGTCCAAACAGTGCAAGCAACCCTTTAATTAGTTTAACAGCGTCATTAGTCAAACATTTTTAATGTCTAATCTAATACAGCCACACAGATAACTGGATCCTATTTTTTTACCAAGTATTTATTACTCGAAGAGGTAGGTGGCTGCGCCATATTAAACTAACCAACAGACATACGTGGGCATACGTGAAATCGTTGCGTTACGAGACCGTGGGACGTATCGAGCGATAAATGAGGAAACATAATTCCGCAGTCGACAACGATTAAATCGACCTTTCTTTCAAGTAACGAGAACTGTTTTTCAAATATATTTTAATATTTTATACCAAATGGACATTCAGTAACGTATGTCGTGTCTGAAAAATACTTGCTGTACATTGAGGGCTGTCTGAAATTTTTGATCGTTTTAAACCCAACTTTGATCGCCATTTTCCGCGGTAAAAAGAAAAAGGTATTGCGTGAGTTCCCTCTCATAATCGCCGCGCTCTATGGCCGCCCTTCCGCGCCCGTAATAACGAAGAAAACACGGAGATCGTAAAATCCAGGTCGTTTCCTGCAGCAGGTTTTGTGGCTCGAATGAAAACCAGCGGAAGTTCAAAGACGATCGCCCAACAAACGCCGTTGCACGCTTTGGAAGCGTAACGCTTTAAAGCGACGCGATTACAGCGATGCGCGAGGCGTTCGCGGGGTTGAATTTCGAAATTCTTTCAACGCCTACCGTCGACCGCGCGTGAGAATCGACGCGGTGGAAGATCGAGATAAGTTAACGAGCACGATCAAACTGCGGTAATTTGCTAAGTCGTTACAGTTACCTCGGCGGTTTTGATAGTCTGCCGACGACTCGAATTTCGTAGTTTGTTTCGCGATCTTTCTGGTTGCGTTAGTACAGAATTCTCGTTAGAGAATGCTTAACAGTGTATAATTTTGTAACCGTGTAGTTTAATCGAAGCTATAATTATTCCTATTAATTCTCTGAAATTCAAGCATGCAATCTTGTCGTACTTGGAGAAAACTACGAGTTGCGAGAGAACAATCGAGCCTACGCGATCTAACGTTACTGCGAACCAATCTGCATAATTTTCTGTATCTCGAAAACCCACGACGGTATTCTCTACAAACGTAAATTTTGAATGAGTTATTTTGCGCACGCAAAGCAGCAACACCTACGAATAATTGAGTATAACCCGCACCATAAATTAAGCAGCTGTTTATGGAACGCTAATCTCCGATCTTAATTAAATTTTCATGGCGGTTTAATTAAACGCGTAATTTTAACATGGAATATTCAAGCGTTTATTGAACGCGTTTCGAAAAACATACATCAACTCGTCTCTCGATTGGATTATGAAACAAAACATGAACAGAAGAGCTTGGTAATGCACAGCGTGAGAACTCCTTTGAAGAAACAGAAGCTCAAAGCGAGTTAATCAGTCTTTCGTACGCTTATTAAGACCAATGTTCAGAACAGGATGCGCGATGTGGCATTGATGCAAACACCCTGACGACTTTAAGGGCGCGAGTGTCTTAGAAGTCATCCTCCGGAGGTACCGTGCCATGGTTAACATGCTTACGTCGCGATGGTCTTCGGCACGTTGGAAAAAGGCGTCAAACAAAAAGGTCGACTTTAATCTACCCGCCGCCCCGAGACAGACCACCTTTGGCTGATAAAATGTCGCTTGGCATCCGCGGTCCACAACCTCCAGGCGTCCCATGAAGCTGGAAAATCCCTTTGACTCGCGTTAATTCCGTTAATTGCCAGGCGAAACCGCCGCCGTTCCAGGCTCCGACGTGTCCACAAATTTTCAATGGAAAATCGTCATTACTACTACTTTTCCCTCTACCCTTTGGCGACCCTCAGAAACCGACACGCAGCGGAGACAGGTTCAAATAGTCGACTTAAATCAGGAATATTTGGAGCTAGAAGTATTATAGTGGCAATGGTGCCCTTGGTTGAAACGTCCTATTCGAGGTATTTAGCCTTTAAAAAATGAATTCAAGAAGCGTAAAGAATCCTGTGATTACACATACGGCCAGATTTTTTGGGGCCTTTGTTTCACCGCGGGACGGTGTTGAAACAACGAAACGAGGGAATCGAGCAGAAACATCGCGTGGGAGAGTGGGAACCGCGAATCCGTGGTGTCCCGGGTGAAATAGCACGACAAGGAAAGAGAAAGTAATTTCGAGGGAAAAAAGCGAAAGGCCGAGCAAGATTAAAGTCTTCCTCGGACCACGTTTCGAATCACTTTAGGTTGTAAGTAATTCACGACGAGACATCCGAAAGCACTCCGTTAAAACGTACCCCTCGAAGAATGAAACTTCAATCGCGTACACAGGGGCTTCCGTGCTCTCTTTCTTCCTCTGTTTCTCTCTGTCCCTCGCCATGCCGCTCTGCACCCTTCGATTCCAAGGCCCGGCGAAGGTAATTGGTTGAAAGGGAAGAAAGCGCTCGAAAGCCCGCATTCTCGTTGTCGCTCGATTTGTAGGTATAATCGTTTTAATTAAGCTTGATTATCTGCCCTCCCGTGCGGAACGTCGGCCGAAGAAAAATCAAAGAGCTTCCTTTGTCGACCGAGATCCGAATCCTTCTGAATTACCCAATGCGAATGTACTCTATTTTCATTTATTTCGCGGCTTTGTTGCACGTAACAAAAGGAACACAAAGTACACGGTGGCTGATCGAATTACTATGGTCAGATGAATAATGTAAGATAGGTTGGTATAATAACGAGGAAACCAAGCTTAAAATTGGAATCGTTACGAATTTTCTCGTCGCATCGCTGAAAAGGACGTCGAATGGTTGTTGAACCGGAAAGCGTGTCGCTGATAAAAACGATTCAAATCATTAATTGCGCGGTGAAGCACAAGCTGTTGCGGAAACGGCACTCTGACATTGAAACTTTTGATATCGCGCGCTCTAAAACACTGCGACATCTCTTTGATACAACGCGGTTTCGTAAATTAACGCCCATTAATTACGGATTCATTAGCCTGCTAGCGACAGCTCTTGATCTCGAAGCAATGTGCTTGGGACTCTTAATTGCGTTTCGTTGCGTTTCTCGATAATTTATTAAACGCTAGAGCGAGGGCAGCACAGGACGTTAAAACTGATTTAAATTTGCTAATTTTAATTCAAACTTCTTTCTAAATCGAAGATTAAGACTCGTAGGATATCGCATACACAGTTTTCGATCGGAATGGAAAAAGTTAAAGAAACGCTGACCTAGACCCCCAAATATGTCACGTCCAACCACATTAGCGTAATTTCACATTCAGTTAATAACATCGTATCGGTAAGGTCCCGCGAAATCTACCTGCAAGGTGCACCTACGCGAGGACGCGTGGGCGCGCGTGTTTCGACGGACCTGATAAGGCGACGAGCGGGGGCGTGCCACGAACGGCAGGGTAATTCGTTTCTCCCAAAGATCCATGCAGTGGACCGACGTGGAGAGATACGTGTATCTCGCGATAAGCGAAAGCAACGCGATCGAAGCGTATCGCGGGCAAATGTCGCGGATCGGCGTTGGCTGTCGAATCGAAAACACAGAGGCGAGCTAACGCAGAAGTGAAAGGCAGAACGGAAGTAAAGATGTCGAAATATCGATGCAACGCCATCGTTCTTCGGAAACAAACAACTGTATGCGCCCAAGACGCCGCCCAGCCGTGCGAATAATCCAAATGGAGATAGAAAGCCAAAAGGAATTGCACGTTTGATTAATCGTTGGCCGTAGTTGTCGGCTACTATCGCTTTAAATCGAAAAAGTTGCACACTCGTGAAATAATCTAATACTTCTAACAATGAGTACTTACGATAGACACCTGTGACGAGAAATTTCTGCGATAGGCAGCCGTGGACTTGCCCGAGTTACGCTTCAGTGACTTACTTGTAACAGAAAGAAAAAAGGAAATACGACGTTAGTAACAAGGAACAATTTTAGCTTCGGCAAGAAATCGAGTTAGAGAAATAGAGCTCCGTGCTAACCCAAAGTTGATGCTGAAGATGGAAGATGATGGGACTAACATTCTCCCGCGAGTAGCAATTCAAAATGTACGCGAAGCATCATATAGACGAGGAGCCATAACTCGGTGTAGGATGCACAATAATCTCATCTGTCGAGGTCTGAAAACGCGGGAGCGGAGCCGTGGGTGTCTCTCGGAGGTGTTGGATACTTCCGGTCGGCGAAAAGCCTCGTAAACGGAAGTCACGTGTCCAAACACAAGCTTGGAAATGTTTATTCGGTCCGCGGGATAATTGCGTCACGTAATCCTTTGTAGTTTACAGTTGCTCGCGAAACTCAGACATGCTTGTATAGTTAGTGGACCGCAAGGAATGAGACTGACGTTCTTGTACACTAAAATTGCAACTTTCATTCGTATAGACATGTCGTAACTTGAACAGTGGAGAAGCTCCGTATCGAAATTCGAGAACCTTCGTCGAGATGAAATACAAGGGAAAAACGCGTCAGGTAATATTCTTAGACTGTATTGTCCTCGTTGCAGAAACGTCGCCCAACACCGCATCCGCCACCGTCTCCGTCGACGCAGCCACCCCGTTTCCGCGAAGGTCGTAAAAACGCTACCGCATTTCCACGTCGTTGCACAGTTGGTACCGTGCAACCGGCAAACGGCGTCGGGACAAAAACGCCGGTATAGCAATCACAGAGAGGCGCGTGAAACGAACAGACCCCGAAGCTTTGTTTCGAGTGCACCTTATAGGTTACAAAGATGAAACTACGAGAATCAGCGATTAAACGGTCGACTTAATCGTGGAGACTGATAGAGCATCGTCGAATCGAGCAAGGTCTGTTTAAAGACAAGTACTCGCTATCTTTATTTCTTTATGATAGGAGTATAAATAGAAGACGTTAGTAATTATGAGTAAACTAAATACAGATAGGACGAGTTACTACTTTCATTCGTCAACTATGAACGCGACACACGATCCCATCCCTCGAAAGGCTCGACAAACGAGAGAGAAATTCGGAAAAATTCCCTCGTTTTATTCGCGCGCTATGGTCAGCTCGACAATGGGCATTGAACACGATCATTCTCCCTTATCGAAGTCCCCAACCGATTTCTCGATCTCGAGCGTAGCTTCGAGAAGGTTAAAGGAGCTTCTCGGCCGCGCATTCTCCTGGTTGAAAAGAACGGGAAAGGGAGAAAGAGAGCTTCCTTTCTCCTCCTCGACAATGGGGCGTTCCACTGAGTTATCGATCGTTTTCACGTTCCTGAGGCACAGGAACAGGCCTCTAGAGAACCGAGGCTCCGGCGAGCTGGGAGCATGACTCGAAATCGTGACTCTCCCAGACCAAATCGATCTTCACCGAGAGTAGAAGCATCGATCCCTGCGCGACGATGCTTTTTCACGGACGACGACTGAGAGACGCGAGCTCGCACACGTGTCGCTTTAATAATACGCGGTCGAGCCTCGATTGTTGCAGGAAATTGCTGCTGGAAAGTCCTGCGATAATCGGGGTAACCGCGATGATCTGGATAATTAATACGATCAGCGGTAACCCCACCCCTAATAACTCCGACGTTACTTGTTGCTTAGCTACCAACCCCCTCCACTTGTAGACATCGTGCAATGAGAATCTAAGAGCGCAATAAACGAATAAACTTTACACATGTATATATTTATAATGAAATTGGAAACATCAAACCAACCGTTTAATTTAGATAAATTTCTTCAACCGACATAGAAGATACGAATATTTATGGGACTGACTGTAGCTACTCTAATTGGACATGCGATGCTTATCTATTAATTCTTGTTAACCGAACCGTGAAAAATTGCTTCGCGAGCAATTGTACGAAGGACGCTCGATTTCAAATAATACGAGGAATTCGACGAGTTTAAATCAAGTTAGCGAAATAGTCGCGGTACAGTGCTTCGGCGATATTCGCGGTAGGAGCAGAAAGAGTAGTTTCCAGAAAGCCGAGCTTTCGTCGGCGATGCGTGCGGAATTAACGTTCACGAAAGTTCGGTTCGCTCGAAATCCTGCTCAAAGCTCGATAAGTTGTTCCTAGAAGCGAAAACCCGACGGCAATTTCTTGAACATTCCCGCGCCGAAGCACGGAAGCTCTTCTGGTGCTGGTGCCGCGTCGAACTGCGGGGAGTTTTCACAGCTGCCCCAGCCAGAAGGCAGCCGTCTATATTTACCCCTCGCTTTCGGCTTTCCGGTTTCCTCGTTTCCCTTAATGGCGAGTTCACGGAAGTTCGTTAATGTACAAACGTGCCTATTATTAGAGTGACACGCGTGTTCACGGCGTTGGGTCTTCGCCCGTGAAAAAGCTTCGTGAGATCGATTCCACGAGACCCGCGACACAGGAAAATTTTCAGATCCGATATCCTGGAATTCCTATTGCTTCGAATGCTCTGAAATTTCTATCGAAATACTGGATAGTTGCGAGAACTATCTTGATTTAATTTTGTTAAATTCCTCGACCTAGTATTATTTCAAATTGATTACGCTCATTTGCTTTGGAAGAGATTTTTCACGGTTTGGTTACCAAGAATTAATAGATAAACATCTCGCACGCGTATGTCCAATTAGTGCAGCAACATTGAAACATTTATGATACCACTTATACGCGTTCAACTGAACTGGTGATAAACAGTTATTGCGAGACTAACGTTCGTTAGTCTTAACGGCGTAAATGTTTTAGCGATAGAGCCGCTATCCTTCGAGTTTGTTTAGTATAAACCTCGCGATAATGCGACTTATAATAAAATCTGCTTACAACAGCAGAACCTCGAAATCTGCACGATCTCAACCAACGCAGACGGATAAGTATCCCGTCGATCCCGTCCTCGGAATCTGTCTCTGTGATGTTAAAACGTTCCAAAGGGGACACGAGTGTCGAGTCTGAGAGATTCGTTTGAAACGCACTCCACGCGTGGTAGATCGTATCTCGGTCCTAGTATCGCGACAACGTTACGAATTCTCCACGGTTGGAAACCATGCGCCATTAGGAATTCCTGAAAGTGGGCCCGATTCGCGGCCACGTGGACGTGCTTCGAGACCAGCCATGAAATTTTCACGCTCCTGCCACAGGGACGAGGGTGAAATTTTAAAAAGCGCCACCCAGCTCGAACGTTTAGCTAATCGCCGCCGTTAGAATAGAAAGATACGGGGAAAGGAGACACGCGAGTAATCGAAGGGGGAAGTCGCGGCGAACTGAGAGCCTAGCGATGGAGAAGAGTGTCCCCTAGCTATCGCGGTGTGCGTGTAGCCTCGAACAATTAATGGAGGAATCGCGTGCGTAGCTTCTCGAACGCCGCAGGGGTGCACCTCAAGTGCAGCGCCTTTGGGAACAGTAGAGGCACGCGGCGCGTACCTGCAAACACCGGTGCGTGCACCTCTGCGCCCGACGAACGCATGTTTCCGGGCAGGGGTGCGTGCCCCGCGGCAAGTGCATGATTTGCGAAGTGTTTAGGAGAAGGAGACTAATGGCTCTTCGATCAGAAACGGTGATACGCTCGAACGCAGTGATCTACGTTGAAATTTCTACGGATATTCAATTTTGTGATAAAACACTGGGTGTCGCGGACTTGTAGCCTAAGAAATTGAACGAAGCAGGAAAAAGGAAGGTGTAGATATATTTAGGTGACTTGTGGTGCCTTGTGGAACGAGGAAACAAATCTGGAGATATTAATAAAAAAAAAAGGGTACGGGTACTCAAACTTCCGAGGGGTCAACGTCGAAATAATTTCGCGTACGTCGACCCTTTTGTCAGCCGCATTTAATTACGGCCACAATGGCGAGTACTTTCGAACACGTGACTCGCGCAAACCGCGAAATAAATTCCTAATTAAACTGCCGACGCGGTGGGCTCGCAGCATGGGCGAATCTCGGGGACACCGCCGCGTAAGCGCGCGTAATTCCATTATTTATCGCACAAAGCAAAGAAAGAGGGGTCTGTAACGTCGCGGGCCGTGAAACAATCAGGAACACGCGCGCGTACGGTGTACGTGCACGAGGCGGAAGGATACGCGCGTACGTCTTGTGATCCTTCCAACCCCTTCGGGGAGTCTCTTGCCTCCGGGTGTATAAGGGTGCGGGTCGTGTATAAACGGGGTCGCGGTTGTAAGTGACTGCAGGCCACTCCGGAGGGTGCGAAGATAAACCCTGTAAACATTCGCGATAAAGCTGAGGCCCCCCCGGGGAGACGAGAGGAGATCCAAGAAAAGACGAGTACGCCCCCGTCCGACGAGGCGCTGCATTGTTCGACGATTAAAGGCTGTCGAAAAAAAAAATGCAAACGTGGAATTCAATTGAGGCTGAATGAGACCCGCTCTGAGAACAATACGATTCGAGAAAGCACGAACCTCGCTCTGCCTAAGTCAAAAGGGCTGGTTAATTCTTAACGCACCTTCTCCAAGGGGTTAAAGGGTATTTTCAGAGTTTGAAATCCTAGATAGAAACGGATTGTTGTCAGTGTCAGTCATCAGTAATATTAGGTATAATCTTGATTGTTTTTTCGTACACGCCCCTATCTAACTAGGGTATCCCGGGGTTGCTAAGCCCGTACTGTAGCTGCATATTCGCATGCTACAGCTCCCGAGGGCGTCAGTGTGATCCTTCTACTTCATGATGCAATTCGAGATTCGAGGAAGGCGCGACATCCGTGGAACTGATTCAGGTGAAAACAAGATTGCAAGAACGTGACAGATACGATCGTTGCTTCCCCGGGAAGGGAGATTACCGGTATCGAGTGCGCTTCTATAGATTATAGATCGAAGCACTCAGCGTCGATCATAGGCATCATTGTGATCGGAGGTCGGCGATGCATCAGCTGCTCCTCTATCGCGATAGGAGCGACGCGAAATATGTATCGCTAAATATTTGCGTATCCCGCCACTCTTCTTCGCGACGATAAAGCAACGTTTGCTACCGATAAGGACGATAAGGTCTGACTTCGCCGCTGTTAAATATTCAAATATCCTGCACACTCTGCTCCATCGGAGTGCACGACGTTCGTACAATCTAAGGGCGACGTTCTATAAGCTGTCGTTCGTATTATTTGAGCCGTAGCTTTCAAACAAATTTTATAAAGTCTGATCTCTTTCCGTTGGGTCTATGTATAATGTAGCAACGGTCACTCTAATTACGGCTCTGCATACCCGATGCGAATGTTAGACTAATGACAGAGAAAGGTATTGTCAGCCCCTAGCTAGACCGAGCTTTTGAACTACAATACCGTGACACAGGGGCGGCGGCGTTGAAAAGAGTATTTGCATGAGCTCGATGCAATTAGGTTCGAAAAGAAGCTCGCTCGGAATTCAAAGACGGTTCTCTTATTCTAGAACTCGAATGAAAGACTATCGACGGATAAAGCCGGGTTCGTCTCTTGCTCGTCGTTAGAAACTTTAATTCGAATAACAATTCTTCCCGTCTCCAGTTTCTCGGAGCACTGGGAATGTTCCATCGTTTCGTGGAATTAATCAAATCTTAGATGTTTGAGTAGGACTTTGCATAAGGTATTAGTCACTTGTGAGTCAGATCCGAAGCAGTCGACTATCTCTGAATGTTAATCATAAGCGCATACAAACGTGGTACATTCAAACGTTTCAAAATACGATGGTACCGAATAACGAGAAATAACACGAAGTATTAGGCACACGGGACTATACGACACGCTTCAAAACACGACGCTCGAAGGTAAAGTTACATCAGGCGCCGCAACACGGTTAAACCCGTAGTAAGGCGTGCGCGACAAGGGTGTAAATACGCTTTAAACCCCCATTCAACCTAAGTGGCCACTATTGTGCAACACCTCCGCGCACACTTCGCATTCATTCGAATCCAAAATCTACGACGAACGTGCAAATATCGAGCCAGACTATTTCGAGTCCAGGAAAAGGGACATTTCGCGTACGGAAATGCCACAACCAGCGACGTACGGCTGCGTACGGAACAAGGAAATCCGCGGAATTCAGAAAAATCCACGAAAGGATCTTTACCTGGTCGAGAGAGCCGCGGCGTTTCGATGCGCATTGTGCGCGAAGCGGCGTGCACGGGCCGCGAGCGAAAGAGAAAGGGGCACGAGGGGAAAGTAAGAGGGAACAAGTAACCGTACGAATTCCCGAGGAGAAGCCGAGCTCAGTGGAACACAGTGCGCGCGGGAACCACTTTAGAACTTATTTTTATTGCACATTTTTTTTTTCTGTCTGGCCGCTGAGCCGAGAGCCGCGGAAAAGGGGTGTGCGCATCCCACGCACGGCGGGGACCACGCGAGTATGCGTACGGCAAAAAGGCTGCACGTCGCTTGCCCAACCCTCTTCTTTTCGTCTCCTGCTCCGAAGCATTCCCATTCTCGACGATACCGACGTACAACGAAGAAAAGACAGAAACCGGGGGAAGGGTATAGGTCGAGAGAAAAAGAGAGAGGAGGGAGAGAGAGAGAGAGAGAACTCTATTAATAGACGACGCACTTATGCTTCGGATGCTGTGCAACTTTAAGCGGGATTCCCACACGCAAAGATCAGACATGTGCAAAATGGAAGGATCATTTCGAGTGCATTGGTTCCTCGATACGTTCCTGGCCGACCTTTTAACGAGGTAGGCACGAGGTTGGGTAAATCTGTTTCGAGACTATTAGAAGACTGATAGGACGATAGGACGACTAACCCTGTTCAGTACTTTTCCACGATGAAAACACTGGATGTTTGTTTCCATCGAAAGCGATGATTGCTAGGGCCACATGAATGAATAGATTTGCATATACGCGATGTTTGCGTGTGGAAAGCCTGCATTATTGACGGCAGGCGATTATTGGAGTTCCGTTCCGTTCTGGCGAACCGCGGGGAAAAACGGAGCAACAGGAAACGAAGGAGAACGGAGGGAATAAAAAAAAAAAAAAGGAAGACCAGGCCCGTGGAAAGACCTCATCGATCGGGCGCGGGCTCAATATCCTTGAAAAGCGCAACGCGCGCCGTACTTGCGGTGGAGGTCATGAACAAGGTCAATAACCACGTACAATCCGCGCCAAAATACTTTCCATCGAACGTGGAAGCAGCGAGCCACGACCAACCGCGGACGCAACCAGTCGCAACGCGACATCCTGTCGCTGAACTTTGCGTATTCAATGCTACCTAAAAAGTAATTGTTTGCTGGTCACAATAGACATTTTACTTTCACGAATATTCCACGTTTACGCAGTAAGTAGTGCTTGTATCGGGTTGTCCAGAAAGTTCGTGGCAATTTTAAAAAAAAATTCAAAGGCACGTTTGAATTTTCATACGTATATATCGTAATATGTAAGTACCATTTTATTCCACAACTTTTCTACCTTTTAAGGGATGTATTCAGATATATTCAGACCTGTACCACCTACAAAAAATCGGCATGGACTTTTCAGACAGAGCAATGTTAGTCGCTGACAAACAAATTTGCAATTTTAGCAGTTCCCCCCTATGGTGAACGAGACAGACCCATTGAATTTAATGGAGTAATAAACAGAAATGAACAAACCAGCCTTATCGTTCGCGCTTTACGACCCCATAGCGCGAAATTCAGAGTTCGCATCGTGCACGTACGAGGATGTATCAAGGTGTGAGAGTTCGTCTACTAGAGCAACGTGTAAAATTCAAACTGGCAAAGCGCGAGAGCTCGAGCCTCGAGTTTCACGACGTATCGTTTCCGCTTCCGGCGCGGAGAAACGAAGACCTTCCGAGGATCGATGTTGCGCGACGCTGGGAACCTCTGTTTCCAGCGAGGACACGATAAGCAACCGAGTGCCGCTGATAAGAACAGATTAGACGTCGTTCGAGCGACACACGGGCATCGAATGTTCTCCGCGTTAATCTTACACTTGCGTGTTAACCTTGTTTGCTTCACGGGAGCCAGCTGCGACTAGATCGATTCTAATATCGAGAGCGAACCTTATCGTCGGGAAATTGCGCCCGTCGAACCCACAAGGACCGACGGTCTTATCTAAATGAAAATTTCACGTAACGAGTACAAGGTAAACAAATGTTTGTCCTTTACTCGTTAAGGAGATGTTTGCGTTTTGAGTAGGTATCGCGAACCGCGAATTAATAAAGTTGGTGGATAATTACAAATACAGGGTGCGGCAGAAAATTTGACCTCTTAATAAAATAGCATAAAAAGTTTATTTTTTAACAAAAACAAATTCGAACAGGGTTCTATAAACCGGGGTTTACAAACAATACCTCTGACTATACCGTACTTAATTGATTTCGAAGTGGCCTCCTTGGGCTTTTGTACAGAGCGTCAAACGTTTTCGAAAACTTTTGGCCGCAGCGCGCACCTCATCCGGCGAAATTCGAGCCCATTCTCGGCCCAACGCTTGCTTCAGTGCTGCCAAATTTGGTTTAGCATAGGCCCTAGCCTCCAAAATAGATCAGATGCTGTAGTCCATCGGGTTCAAGTCCGGCGAGTAGGGCGGCCATTCCGCTGACGTTACGAAGTCCGAGAAACGGTTCTTGCACCAGTCTTGAGTCGATTTTGCTCTGTGGGATGGTGCGGGGTCCTGTTGAAACGTCCAACGTTGGCCACCGAAGTGGTTCTGTGCTCACGGTTGTACCTTCTCCATAACTTGCAGCCGATACTCTTCCTTGTTGAGTTTAACCCCCTGGTTAAGAAAAATCAGGGGTGCCTTGCCGCTGGCGCAAATTCCGCCCCAGACCGTGACCGACTGCGGATTCTGGCGAGCCACCGCTGTTGCATGCATGCCGCTCAGTAAGAGAAACGAGCGTCTTAAACAAGTTGGAAAATTCTGAAAAAAATACATTTACGTACCTTTTTAAACGGAGAATCGAACACAAACGTAAAACAATTCCAAACTTGAAGTGCTTTCTGCACCCTGTAGAATAGTTTTAGAGAAAGAAGAATAGATATATTTGCAAAGTAAGTTGTTGTACTACACGTGTGAATCGTTCAAATATTTTTCCTGTAATTTTCTTCTACCCTAGGTGAAACAAGAGATAGAATTCGCCTCAAATTGTACGTCGCACCCCGTACACGCTCGAGAACGATATTTACGGTGGAACCTCGATCGTTGCAGGAGAATGGGAGTTGGAAATTGCAGCAAGTATCGAGATTCATGCACTTATCGGGGTACCCATTCCCATAAAGAGCCCTACTTACACCGTATTCTGCACCACCCATTGTTACTACTACCTGTTACTTCCGTCTCCGACTTTACTCGTTGCTAAGTAACCATCCCTTCCACTTGCCGACACAACGCGGCAGAAGATCCTTGTATTAACATTACAGACCAGTTCCAAGGGATTTTGAGAATGAAATCGTAATAATTAAATATCTAATATTTTTCGAATTATTCTCTAACAAAAATGAATCGGACTTAGAATAACATTGAAACTAAAAACAATTTTCTTCCTTGGAGAAATATACTTCAACGCAAACAGTGAACATGCAACACGTTCCGGGAGAAAATTTGGATTTCGAATTCCTCTCGACACGGTACTTTTACGGTACCTCGAAACGTAGACGCGGAACGAATCAGAGTTAACCTTGCCCCCTCGCGTTAACCTTGCGCAGTTTGCTCGAATCGAGACGCACTACTCGCCCACTCAGTCCACGGTAGTAGCGACGATGCTGCTCGACGATGTTTCTTCTCATTCGAATGTTGCTCCGATACTAGTTCAAGTATTACTCGAATATTGTTCAAAAGAATATACTTTAAGAAAAGAAGAAAGAATACTCTTGGAGAACTACTCAGAGATTGCTTCAGTACTGCTCGAATACTGCTCCAATATTACTCGAGGGTTACTCCAATTTGAATGCAACTCCAATATTACTCGAATGTTACCCCAATTTGAATACTATTCGAGTATTACTCCGATACCAATTCCGTGGTGCTTCTTAATCACAAAATACGAGACAAACCTTTCGATCCGAATCGACGAGCAACACCTACTTCTTTTGACGTTGGCGTGAACGGAGCTGTGAACTCCACACGCCAAACGCAAATATCGATGGAAAAAAAAAAAGAAAAAAGAAACGTGGTTCGAGAGCTTCACGCAGGGACGAGCAGCTCGAGAAATGAAGACATCCACGTGAAACCCGTTCCAGTGACACCAAGCCGTGTCTGTCCCTTCGATATTTTCCGGATCATTGAGCACCGTTGCCGGATACGTCATCCTACCGAGAAACGTATTCGCGCCGACCGAGCACATCGCATCGCGAACGCAAATGACATTCCTCGCATCATAATCGAATAATAGAAATAATTTAAAAATTCTTGCCGGAGCTCGTAGATAAATAATTCTAGCACTAGGAAAAAATACAAAGATAAATGTCGAGATATTACCGAGCCTGTCAATTCCAAACAGTGGAAACCTCTATCCAAATACAAATTTCGAACGAGTAGGAGCTTGGAAGAGTATAGGTTTCGATGACATTACTTTTAGTTGAACCTCCCATTCACGTAACTAAATATCTATAAAATTCGTATAAATTTCTGTGGATATAGGTATTCCGTTAACTATGTCCAATGAAGACAAGTTAGTGGACATCATTCAACAACAATGATATTTAAAAAATAACATCGAAACAAATGGTGGCCAATTCTCTACTCGTCAAACAAAAACTCACTAAACTACTAAACGTCGCGAATAACCTACAAGCGGTCCGAATCGGTAGTTGTCATGCGAATAGAAAATGCTCGTTTTTCGTCACAGGTGAACGACGTAAAACTCGTACGTCGCCGGTCCATGTGACAGTCGGTCCCGTGATAATGAGAAACGTGTAAAGCGACAGCAACAAAACCGGCCAGCGTTAAACCTAAACGGAGTTGTACTGTATGCGTGTCTACTCACCGAGACGACGTTGGTCCGCGGTTTCTCTGGTTTGGCGGCTCGATTCGTAGAATCCACGAGATCCCGCGAGAAGAAATCCTGTCGCACAATGCGTCACCCACTATGTTGTCAACCACGAAGCCGATACAGCCTGACGAGCGAGGAAAGAAACGAGTCTCGCCGGCGCGCCGCGAACGCACTCGTGCTCGAACGCGTATCTCGAGTGGTGCGCGATACGATATCGATGGGCCTCGGGCCGCCATGCACTGACTGTCGAGTCGAGACCAAGACCGCTTGTCTCGCGCATGTCTTCATCGAACGCGCGCGCATCTCCCGTTTCGAACGACCCACGTAACGATGGGGGTGGTACCAGAATGCCGCGGCACGGTTGAACCTGCAAGCATCAAGAGCGTTAACCGATCTGCGATATCGGACCTAGATAAATTTTATCCGAATTCAAACGAGTAATAAATATTTTAAGTAATTTATATCTTAATTTTAATTAATTTTTAATTTTCAATGTTTGATATCATACTCATAGACATAAAAAAAAA